>NC_035447.2:63801692-64101692 GCF_002127325.2 Helianthus annuus
CCGTGTAATAACCTGCGCCATTTTTCTAAGTTCTATGGCGTTTTAGACAATGTGTGGCGTGTTAAGCAAATGTGTGGAGTGTTAAGCTTTGTTTACCTCTTCTACTATAACACCTCGAATTTTTTGTGTTCCAGGTAATGTGTTAACACGTGTCATTAGTTACACGTGGCATTGATATTAAATAAAGGACTAATTTTGACAAACCTTGAAAGTATGTAAATTCGAGGGTTATTAAAATATCAACAAAGGGTAAATATACTGTAATGTAACCCTAAATGGTGCTTGTACCTTCAAACGAATAAATCATGGATCGTACGGAAAGCGAAACGCGGAAGAAAGTGGAGAGATTTACAAGCTACAGGGGTTAAACCGTGTCAACATGTTTAATTATACCTCTGAGTGACCCTTTAACGTTCCGAGGCTTTGTAACAGTATTATACGCTCACTAGAACATACTGTATAAATTCCGCGAAGTTCCGTTTTTAAAACGAGAAAGTTATGATCGAATTCGTATAAGAAGGGTTAAAAGCGTCAATAATGAAAGTTAAGGCTTTCCGAATAATTAATAAACTAATCGGGGACTTAACAACGCGGGTAAATAACACGAGGTCCTTAGTTGTAATTAACCGAGGGCCAAACCGCAAAGTTACCCCTTCAAACCCGAAAGGTCAGGTAAATCATTACGAAAGATTTCGTTATTAATTACCAGGATTTCGTAATGATTATAAAAGATTTTAAAAACCTGAAACAGGCCTCTCGCGACCCGCGTGAAGTTTGGGGTTAAGTTGAGGCGGGCCGCGAGCCACCTCTTTTAACTCGCCTGATGTTTGAATCTCAGGCGACCCGCATTAAAACATGCATGGAACTCCCATGCGGGCCGCCTGGGACGCCCAGATGCAGAATGTTTGGACAGACTTGCCTTTTGAACTTGTGAACGATCATTTGGACAATTAGTGCAGCATGGGTGCCCCCTACTCGACCCATAACCCTCTAGGACACATGCCAACCATCCATGATCAGTTGTAGGGTGTTGTGTGATGATCTTGGACCTTGACTTTGGCTATAAATAGCATACTTGTGTTCATAACTTTCATCACAACACAACAACACTTCTCTGGTCATTCTAAAGGCTCTCAAGTGTTCTTCATTGCTCTCTAAGAAAGTCTTAACTTCTGTAAGTTCATTAGATCCTTTGTAGTTCAATTTATGCTTAGAAAATCACTAGAAACCAAACCGTCGTAAATACGGTTTGACTTTAAATAAATCCGAGATGGTTCAGTCTTATGACGAATCAAAGGTAGTTATGAGTTGGTATTAATGTGGGTAATAAACCCCTAAAAGGGTTCCCCCTGATCACCACTCTAACTATGTCAAATGTCGAGTCAAACATGCACTTAAAAAGTCAACAGAAAACTGTTTTGCCGTTTTATACATAATCTGTAATGTATATGCTATGAAACCTGTTTTGACACTCATAAAACATGATATTAAGTATATAAACTTGTTTACGCTCGTTTGAATCGACCATTTGCTATATTGACCCGGTTCGGAGCCGAATGTCGCAAAAGTTTGACTTTTGCTTTGACTTCAGTTCTGACCCGTTTTAGTGAGGTATAGATATGCCTTAGGACTCTCTTAGGACCAGATTACATGATGGTATAGACCTCTGTGATCGGTTCATGAATTGTCCGAGTCTTTTACGCATTTCCGTTAATCGCCTAAAAGTTGACCGTAACGGCCTTTTAAAAATAAAACGAGTATTTCGGACACGTGAACGGACCATAACCTTGCTTACTAAATTATAAGCATGTCCTTAAAGTTTCACGTCAATCCGAGGTCTAGAATGAGAGTTATGCTAAAAAGCGCAATTAAAGTAAACTTTTGTAATTAACGGCGCAATTAGCATAACGCCCATCTAAACCAAGATTTCGTCACCAAAACTTTTATCCACTGTTATAAAATAATATTTTTGGAATTTTAAAGATTTTTAATAATTTTTACCTTGCTCCTGCGGTTATGGCTACGGTTCGGTAAATACCGAATATGCCCTTTTTCGGCCAAAACGTGAGTTCTACAAGGTCTTTTGACCCGATTCCAGTTGCCACTGATTTTAAATAATAAATAAAGTATATTAGACTTTATAAACTGTTCGGGAAACTCAGATTTCCTGTAGAACTCGAAAAGCTCTTTAAAAGTCTTTAAAATGACTGAAAAGCCCCTACGGGGCATAATATTAACTTAAACTCGTTACGGGCATCACGGAAGGTATCCTACTGATACCACAACCTCTTTAAGGCATATTGACTTAGGAAATAAGTGTAAGACTCTCATGGTTAACCGTTTCGCCTATTGCGCGCACGGTTCGGCTTATGAAACTAGCTTTCGTAAATTAGCCGATACGGGTCAAATTATATTATTTGGACCCCAAATTCCAGAGTGTGAACCTTAAACCCATATAAAACAAGTCACTGAACTTGTTGGGTCAGAATCACACTCCATTCTTGGTTTTCGCCTTTTCGCGCGATTAAACCATATTTATATTCCGGAACCAACCGGTCTAGGCTACGGCCAATATAAAGACCCGTTAGGATTCTAAGAGGTTAATTAAAACCTTCGTTCCAGATTAGGAGCCCAGTAAAAGCTATCGGTGATTTAATCAAACTAAGGAATAATACTTGCAAAGGTAAATATTTTAACTTATTTCCCCTATACGGGCTTGGGTTACGGTATGTTAATACCGCTTGATTGAGCATTATATTTTTCCATCGCTTAGGTGGTTAATTAAATAATATGATCGGCTCATTTAAACAGTTTTGTTTCTTAAAAGCCTTTGGGGGGTTTAATGACCGTTGTCCCGGATATCCTTGGCATCATTTTACGAAATGACCACGACCATCGACATCCCGGTGTAGGCGTACACCCGGTATACATTGTCGACCTTAAATTAAAAGACGTAGCCGTTGGTTTTTATACTACGGTTTTACGCAATGTGGTGTGTCTATAAATCTTTAACCCGGCACGATCCGGGCTACTGAACGCATAAAAGAACATGTAAAACGTTCACAAGATTTTAATAATTTTCCCAAGTTATAAAAGAGTTTGTGCCTTGTGCATTCAAATCAATTTTAATAAACATTTTCAAATGTGTTAGTTGAATGTATTTACCAGTGTAAACTGACGTATTTTCCCCAAAAAGATTAAGTGCAGGTACTATACGAAATGGGCTGGTATTGGCGTCCTAAGCATCGTACATAGTCTCGCAAACTCGATGCTGTATCTGAATGAACAATATTTATTATTTTGATCCGCTGTGGATATATTCAACTTCTGTAATACATTTGATATTACAACCAGAGGTTGAAGTTCATATTTATCTTAAGCTTCCGCTGTGCATTTATATAATTGTGTGGTTTGACTTTATTGTTGCCAACATCGTCACGGTAATCCCCCACCGGGCCCACCGGTGAGACACGTGGAAATCGGGGTGTGACAGGTTGGTATCAGAGCCAACGTTGAGCGAATTAAACACTATCCTATTGTGTTTAATCTCAATGACACAATTGCACATACTTGAGTCTAGACAAGAACTTAGGACAAATTCGAATTGTTATTCCAATTTTGTCTCTTTCTTTTATTATTGGTATTTAAAGTTTTATAAAGCAGGAAAATGCCACCTGTTATATTCCGAGGAAGAGGAAGGGAAAGAAGAGGCAGAGGAGATATCGTGACACATCACGATCACGAAGCTGGACCGTCAGGTACAAGACCTCCTTCGATGACAAGGAGCGAAGAACCACAACGACGAAGAGACCTTTACGAACCTGCGAGGCATTCCACCTCGCACAGCTCGACGCCATCCTACCGGCACTCCTTTGGGCCAAACTCAGAGAATGATCCCAACAACCCACAACCTTCCTTCATACCTCTACAACGTTCGGTATCGCACCGGAATTATGACGACCCTACTCCATACTTCAAAGGTCAGTTTAATCCAGCTGACTACATACAGGAACCTTCAGGTTTTGTTCCACTAGGGCCACAAGATCACTTCTCCGAGGACCATATGGATGAAGATGCTGATCCAACTGAACCTGCTCGTGGTACGCCCACGCATCCGATAGAAGTCTCTGATGGGTCATCCTTCCATGGCACACCCTATCAGGGGCCAGACAGTTTCCAAGCGTTGTTTGACCGACATGAGTGGTACTACACACCACCTCAACAGACATCACAACAACCGCGACATCCACAGGATCCCTCTGAGGATTCACGCTTTGTGGCAGTTACGCCACCACCTCCGCCACCGGCGCAACCAGTAATACCTGATCCGCCAAGGCGTAGGAGGACAAATGCTCGTATGTCCACACGAGGAGGAGGGGGTATCCACTTCAGCACCCCTCGACACTCTAGTGGTAGCCACTATCCGCCACTACAAGAAGAAGGACCTTCAAGTCCTATACAGGAGGCGAACTCCGCACCAGCTGCACCAAATTCGCCACCATTTGGGTACGACCAACCCATACCTGCTTACACAGGTCCCACGGCTTACAACCCGTTCGAACCGTCACAAGCACATTACAACTACAATTATGAGCGCGACCCATATGTGGTATCGGCTAGATATAATGCGCGCTACCCTGACGGAGCTCATGGGAACATGGGACCACCGGACTACTCAGCTCATGGGTATCCAATACCTCCCAGACCCCCAGTTCCGCAACAGGCGCCACAACCATGTTTCTCTCCTCCTGAACAGGAAGAGATACTCCATCGACTAGATCGTGTGGAGAGAGAGTTCGAAGAAGAGAAAAAGAGCCACCGAGGATTTCTCAAAGGCTTGGCGAACCTACTAAAGGGCAAAAAGAAGAAACGTGACCACTAGCCCTTAATAGTTGTACTAATTTCTATTTTGAAATAAGTCCCTGCGTGGACACTTATCGTATTTTAGTCCCTACGTGGACTTATCTTTTAGTCCTTGCATGGACACTTATCTTATGTTAGTCCCTGCGTGGACTTGTCACTTATTTTAAACCTCTATGGAGGTATGTACTATTTAAAAGACCCGTTTAGGGCAATATGTAATTGTATTTGAGATTATGGAATGTATGTTATGAGTTTGTTTTAATATGTATGAAATAAATCAAAACCATTCCTTTTAAACTGATCTGCCTAAATAAAGAATCTTACGAGTGAAACCTAGCCTGGTGTCTTTTAAGATCCGACCAAGATGGTAGGACTTGATTAAAAGATTCAGATTCCCTGTTAACCGCTGCAAGCATGTTAACAATCATGGCAGAGGTGATTCGTTAAAAATCACGCGCGTCATTCTTATACAATAATCCTTTAAGGATTTCAAAACCCAACTAAATGATTTATGAATCATGGGTTAAATCACCAATGAAGGTGATCAATCTTATTTAAACATCCGTTAGTGATGTAGTGCCTACGGGCCAATCCTATTAAAACATCCATTAGTGATGTAGTGCCTACGGGCCAAATCTTATTAAATCATCCATTAAGTGATGTAGTGCCTACGGGCCAACCATATAAAACATCCATTAGAGGTGTAGTGCCTATGGGCCGTAATAATTGTCTTATAAAGACAAAAGACAGTGGTGGTCTATGACTCCCTGCCAGAAAGGGGTAAGAGAACTACGGTTCAAACCTCTATGCCCTTGATTCTCTGAAATCTCGGCTAATATTATAAAACATCCTCGTGATTAGGCTTTATGCCGCCAATATTATTGTTATAGCTAAAATAGGATGTATTCAAATCCTAAGATTTAATGAGTAATAAGTTAACCAAATATGGTCTCTGTTACCATGGTTGACAAACTGTCATGAAAGACAATTATATAATAATCTCCTGAATAAAATTTTGTTATCTTCTGTAACAGATTCAAGTTACAATGGCGGATCCCAATGGAGAGAACAGCCATACAAATGAAGATGACTACGACAATGCGCCAGTGCATCTGACAGGCGCACAGTTAAAGGCTCTGATTGACAACGCTGTTCAGGCAGCTCTGGATCGTCAATATACTGAGTCCCAAGGCAGAACCGTATCAAAACCACCCTCCAAACCGAAGTCACAACCCAAACCACCCTCTCAACCCAAGAAAGATGACGACAATCACTCGTCAGCTGAAAATAGTATTCGTCGTGAACGAGAGTACACTGATGCATCTGGTGCCAAGGGTTGCACCTACAAGTATTTTGTATCTTGTAAGCCCCGGGAATTTACGGGGGAGAAAGGTGCTGTTGATTGTATCACCTGGCTAGATGAGATGGACACTATTGTGGACATCAGTAGGTGCGCAGAGAAGGATGTGGTGAAGTTTGTGTCCCAGTCATTTAAGGGCGAGGCCCTGGCATGGTGGAGAGCGTTGGTGCAGGCATCTGGTAAGTCTGCTTTATATAAAATGACATGGGAGGAATTTATTGCTCTCATAAAGGAAAACTACTGCCCTCAGCATGAGGTTGAGAAGATAGAGGCTGACTTTGTGTCACTGGTGATGACGAACCTGGACTGCCAGGCATATTTGACGAGCTTCAATACGATGTCTCGCCTGGTACCGTACCTTGTGACACCGGAGCCCAGAAGAATCGCCCGTTTCATTGGGGGATTAGAGCCTGCGATAAAGGCTAGCGTGAAGGCCTCTCGGCCGACGACCTTCAGGTCAGTTACTGACCTTTCCTTGTCTCTCAATTTAGATGTTGTCCGTCTGAGGACGCTAAGGAGCAAGGAGGCTGAGAAGAGGAAACGTGAGGATGATACCTCACGAAGGTCAGGGAAGAAACACCGTGGAAACGGTGAAGGCAAAAGAGGGTCGGAGGCGAAGAAAGATGGGCAAGCTGGTGAAAGGCCCAACTGCAAAATCTGCAAGTAACCCCACTCTGGGAAGTGCAGGTTTGCATCGAATTCACAGTCACAACCAAAGACTCCTTCCTGTGGACTGTGCAAGTCCAAGGATCATAAGACTGTGGAATGCAAGAAGATCAAGGATGCAACCTGCTATGGTTGCAACGAAAAGGGGCATATCAAGAGTAACTGCCCTAAGAACGCCAGGAAGGCGGAGGAGACAAAGAAGACTAATGCTAGAGTCTTCCGCATGGATGCAAAGGAGGCAGTACAGAACGGCAATGTGCTTACAGGTACTTTTCTCGTAAATAATATATTTGCAAGAGTACTTTTCGATTCTGGCGCTGATAAGTCCTTTGTAGACCAAAAGTTTTGTAAACTATTGAACATGCCAATCAAAACCCTAGATATGAAATACGAGGTAGAGTTAGCAGACGGCACGATAGAAACCGTCTCCACTGTGCTAGAGGGATGCGAAATGTCCATTAAGAACCATTCTTTTCCTCTATCTCTACTTCCCTTCAATCTAGCGGGTTTCGACATAGTCCTAGGCATGGACTGGTTATCCCATAATCAGGCCCAAATCATTTGCGGCAAAAGGCATATAGTATTAAAGACTCCGAGTGGTGAATCGCTCACCATCCGAGGAGACACGCAGTACGGATTACCCGAGGACGTATCTATGCTCAAAGCTTCTAGATGTTTGAACAGAGGCTGTGTAATTTACATGGCTCAGGTAATAATTGAAGAACCTAAGCCGAAATAGAGGATCTTCCTGTCATTTCTGAATATCCCGAGGTTTTTCCTGAAGAACTACCTGGTTTGCCACCAGATAGACAGGTGGAATTCAGAATAGATATCATACCTGGAGCAGCTCCCGTAGCGAGAGCGCCCTACAGACTAGCTCCGATGGAAATGAAGGAACTAAGAACCCAGTTGGATGAACTGTTGGCAAAAGGTTTTATCAGACCTAGTTCGTCTCCCTGGGGAGCACCTGTCCTATTTGTAAAGAAGAAGGACGGATCGATGCGGTTGTGCATCGATTACCGTGAGCTGAACAAAGTTACCATAAAGAATAGATATCCTTTGCCAAGGATCGACGATCTGTTCGATCAGCTGCAAGGAGCGAGCTACTTCTCAAAGATCGACTTGAGGTCGGGCTATCATCAGCTAAGGGTCAGAGATGAAGACATACATAAGACCGCATTTAGGACTCGCTATGGTCATTACGAGTTCCTAGTGATGCCTTTTGGGCTCACAAATGCACCGGCTGCGTTCATGGATCTCATGAATCGCGTTTGCAAGCCGTACTTGGACAAATTTGTCATCGTCTTCATCGACGATATCCTTATATATTCTAAAAGCCAAGCTGACCACGAGAAGCATCTCCGTTGCATTCTCAATTTACTATAATGTGAGAAACTCTACGCCAAATTCTTGAAATGTGAATTCTGGCTAAGAGAGGTTCAGTTTTTGGGTCACGTTGTGAGTGAGCGTGGTATCCAAGTGGATCCCGCAAAGGTAGAGGCGGTCATGAACTGGCAAGAGCCAAAAACACCTACCGAAATTCAAAGTTTCCTGGGGTTAGCAGGATACTACAGGAGGTTTATTGAAAATTTTTCGAGGATTGCTGCACCCCTAACCTCCCTAACGAAGAAGAAGGAAAAGTTTATTTGGGGCCCAAAGCAGCAAGAGTCCTTCGAAGTTCTGAAGCAGAAGCTAAGCAACGCACCTGTGTTGACACTACCTGAAGGTACAGATGAATTCGTAGTTTACTGCGATGCATCACACACAGGCATGGGGTGTGTGCTTATGCAGAAGGGCAAGGTGATTGCCTATGCTTCAAGGCAATTAAAGGTGCACGAAAAGAATTACACCACCCATGATTTGGAGTTGGGTGCCGTTGTATTTGCACTAAAATTGTGGAGGCATTACCTTTATGGTATTAAATTTGTGATTTACTCTGATCACAAAAGCCTCCAGCACCTGTTCAATCAGAAAGAGTTGAACATGAGGCAGCGCCGTTGGATGGAGACCTTGAATGACTATGATTGCGAGATCAGGTACCATCCCGGCAAGGCGAATGTAGTCACTGATGCCTTAAGCAGGAAAGAAAGGGTAAAACCTATTCGAATCAATGCCAAGAGCATTGAGATCAAGAACAATTTAATTGAAAGGATTTTAGCTGCACAGCGAGAGGCTGTGTTGGAAGCTAATTATCCTAATGAAAGGTTAGGAGTAACTGAGGAGCAGTTGACTCTTAGCAAGGATGGAATCCTTAGACTGAACGGACGTATATGGGTTCCGATTTATGGAGGACTACGAGATGTTATCCTCCAGGAAGCCCATAGTTCCAAATATTCGGTCCATCCTGGAGCAGACAAGATGTATCAAGATTTAAAGGCGAACTATTGGTGGATAGGCTTGAAAAAGTCTGTGGCCGCCCACGTAGCAAAGTGTTTGACTTGTGCTCAAGTCAAAGCCGAGCACCAAAAGCCGTCTGGCTTGCTACAACAGCCTGAACTTCCCGAGTGGAAGTGGGAATGTGTAACTATGGACTTCATAACCAAGTTACCCAAAACCAGGAAGGGAAACGATACAATATGGGTCATAGTCGATAGGCTGACTAAATCGGCTCATTTTCTACCCATCAAGGAGACGTATAGCTCCGATATGTTAGCCCAACTTTATGTTGATAAGATTGTAGCCTTACACGGCATACCTGTGTCTATTATCTCCGACAGGGATACTAGATACACGTCTCACTTCTGGAAGAGTTTCCAGCAATCTTTGGGCACGCGTTTGAACTTCAGTACGGCTTACCATCCACAGACGGACGGTCAAAGTGAGCGTACTATCCAGACGTTAGAAGACATGCTTCGTGCATGTGCGATCGATTTAGGTGGTAACTGGGATAAGAATGTACCCCTGATCGAATTCTCCTACAATAATAGCTACCACACCAGCATAAAGGCTGCGCCTTTCGAGGCATTATACGGTAGGAAATGTAGATCGCCTGTTTGTTGGGCGGAAGTAGGAGAGGTCCAATTATCGAGACCAGAGATAGTTTTCCAGACGACGGACAAGATTGTCCAGATCCGGGAACGTCTCAAGGCTGCTAGAGATAGGCAGAAAAGTTACGCTGATCCAAAGCGTAAGGATTTTCACTTTGATGTAGGTGAAAAGGTGTTGCTTAAAGTATCACCCTGGAAGGGGGTGATGCATTTCGGCAAGAAAGGCAAACTGAGCCCGAGATACATAGGACCTTTTGAGGTCATTGAACGTGTCGGGTCAGTCGCCTATAAGCTGAACTTGCCTGAAGAGCTCAATGGAATTCACAACGTGTTCCACATCTGCAATCTCAAAAAGTGCTTCGCCGACGAATCATTGGTGATTCCACACACAGATGTGCATATAGATGAGAGCTTAAAATTCATAGAGAAACCGTTGTCGATTGAAGATCGACAGGTGAAAAAGCTTCGCAGAAAGCACGTACCGATTGTAAAAGTCAAATGGGATGCTCGTAGAGGTCCCGAATATACGTGGGAAGTCGAAGACACAATGAAAGAAAAATACCCCTATTTATTTGAGTAAATCTCGGGTCGAGATTTATTTTAAGGGGGTGAGGATGTAACACCTCGAATTTTTGTGTCCAATAATGTGTTAACACGTGTCATTAGTTTACACGTGGCATTGATATTAAATAAAGGACTAATTTTGACAAACCTTGAAAGTATGTAAATTCGAGGGTTATAAATATCAACAAAGGGTAAATATACTGTATGTAACCCTAAATGGTGCTTGTACCTTCAAACGAATAAATCATGGATCGTACGGAAGCGAAACGCGGAAGAAAGTGAGAGATTACAAGCTACAGGGGTTAACCGTGTCAACATGTTTAATTATACCTCTGAGTGACCCTTTAACGTTCCCGAGGCTTTGTAACAGTATTATACGCTCACTAGAACATACTGTATAAATTCCGCGAAGTTCCGTTTTTAAAACGAGAAAGTTATGATCGAATTCGTATAAGAAGGGTTAAAAGCGTCAATAATGAAAGTTAAGGCTTTCCGAATAATTAATAAACTAATCGGGGACTTAACAACGCGGGTAAATAACACGAGGTCCTTAGTTGTAATTAACCGAGGGCCAAACCGCAAAGTTACCCCTTCAAACCCGAAAGGTCAGGTAAATCATTACGAAAGATTTCGTTATTAATTACCAGGATTTCGTAATGATTATAAAAGATTTTAAAAACCTGAAACAGGCCTCTCGCGACCCGCGTGAAGTTTGGGGTTAAGTTGAGGCGGGCCGCGAGCCACCTCTTTTACTCGCCTGATGTTTGAATCTCAGGCGACCCGCATTAAAACATGCATGGAACTCCCATGCGGGCCGCCTGGGACGCCCAGATGCAGAATGTTTGGACAGACTTGCCTTTTGAACTTGTGAACGATCATTTGGACAATTAGTGCAGCATGGGTGCCCCCTACTCGACCCATAACCCTCTAGGACACATGCTAACCATCCATGATCAGTTGTAGGGTGTTGTGTGATGATCTTGGACCTTGACTTTGGCTATAAATAGCATACTTGTGTTCATAACTTTCATCACAACACAACAACACTTCTCTGGTCATTCTAAAGGCTCTCAAGTGTTCTTCATTGCTCTCTAAGCAAGTCTTAACTTCTGTAAGTTCATTAGATCCTTTGTAGTTCAATTTATGCTTAGAAAATCACTAGAAACCAAACCGTCGTAAATACGGTTTGACTTTAAAATAAATCCGAGATGGTTCAGTCTTATGACGAATCAAAGGTAGTTATGAGTTGGTATTAATGTGGGTAATAAACCCCTAAAAGGGTTCCCCCTGATCACCACTCTAACTATGTCAAATGTCGAGTCAAACGTGCACTTAAAAAGTCAACAGAAAACTATTTTGCCGTTTTATACATAATCTGTAATGTATATGCTATGAAACCTGTTTTGACACTCATAAAACATGATATTAAGTATATAAACTTGTTTACGCTCATTTGAATCGACCATTTGCTATATTGACCCGGTTCGGAGCCGAATGTCACAAAAGTTTGACTTTTGCTTTGACTTCAGTTCTGACCCGTTTTAGTGAGGTATAGATATGCCTTAGGACTCTCTTAGGACCAGGTTACATGATGGTATAGACCTCTGTGATCGGTTCATGAATTGTCCGAGTCTTTTACGCATTTCCGTTAATCGCCTAAAAGTTGACCGTAACGGCCTTTTAAAAATAAAACGAGTATTTCGGACACGTGA
Organism: Helianthus annuus; assembly: GCF_002127325.2. Lineage (NCBI taxonomy): Eukaryota > Viridiplantae > Streptophyta > Magnoliopsida > Asterales > Asteraceae > Helianthus > Helianthus annuus. Next base: position 63,813,845 of record NC_035447.2, read on the forward strand.
ACGGACCATAACCTTGCTTACTAAATTATAAGCATGTCCTTAAAGTTTCACGTCAATCCGAGGTCTAGAATGAGAGTTATGCTAAAAAGCGCAATTAAAGTAAACTTTTGTAATTAACGGCGCAATTAGCATAACGCCCATCTAAACCAAGATTTCGTCACCAAAACTTTTATCCGCTGTTATAAAATAATATTTTTGGAATTTTAAAGATTTTTAATAATTTTTATCTTGCTCATAACCTGCGGTTATGGCTACGGTTCGGTAAATACCGAATATGCCCTTTTCGGCCAAAACGTGAGTTCTACAAGGTCTTTTGACCCGATTCCAGTTGCCACTGATTTTAAATAATAAATAAAGTATTTTAGACTTTATAAACTGTTCGGAAAACTCAGATTTCCTGTAGAACTCGAAAAGCTCTTTAAAAGTCTTTAAAATGACCGAAAAGCCCCTACGGGGCATAATATTAACTTAAACTCGTTACGGGCATCACGGAAGGTATCCTACTGATACCACAACCTCTTTAAGGCATATTGACTTAGGAAATAAGCGTAAGACTCTCATGGTTAACCGTTTCGCCTATTGCGCGCACGGTTCGGCTTATGAAACTAGCTTTCGTAAATTAGCCGATACGGGTCAAATTATATTATTTGGACCCCAAATTCCAGAGTGTGAACCTTAAACCCATATAAAACAAGTCTCAGAACTTGTTGGGTCGGAATCACACTCCATTCTCGGTTTTCACCTTTTCGCGCGATTAAACCATATTTATATTCCGGAACCAACCGGTCTAGGCTACGGCCAATATAAAGACCCGTTAGGATTCTAAGAGGTTAATTAAAACCTTCATTCCAGATTAGGATCCCAGTAAAAGATATCGGTGATTTAATCAAACTAAGGAATAATACTTGCAAAGGTAAATACTTTAACTTATTTCCCCTATACGGGCTTGGGTTACGGTATGTTAATACCGCTTGATTGAGCATTATATTTTTCCATCGCTTAGGTGGTTAATTAAATAATATGATCGGCTCATTTAAACAGTTTTGTTTCTTAAAAGCCTTTGGGGGGTTTAATGACCGTTGTCCCGGATATCCTTGGCATCATTTTACGAAATGGCCACGACCATCGACATCCCGGTGTAAGCGTACACCCGGTATACATTGTCGACCTTAAATTAAAAGACGTAGCCGTTGGTTTTTATACTACGGTTTTACGCAATGTGGTGTGTCTATAAATCTTTAACCCGGCACGATCCGGGCTACTGAACGCATAAAAGAACATGTAAAACGTTCACAAGATTTTAATAATTTTCCCAAGTTATAAAAGAGTTTGTGCCTTGTGCATTCAAATCAATTTTAATAAACATTTTCAAATGTGTTAGTTGAATGTATTTACCAGTGTAAACTGACGTATTTTCCCCAAAAAGATTAAGTGTAGGTACTATACGAAATGGGCTGGTATTGGCGTCCTAAGCATCGTACATAGTCTCGCAAACTCGATGCTGTATCTGAATGAACAATATTTATTATTTTGATCCGCTGTGGATATATTCAACTTCTGTAATACATTTGATATTACAACCAGAGGTTGAAGTTCATATTTATCTTAAGCTTCCGCTGTGCATTTATATAATTGTGTGGTTTGACTTTATTGTTGCCAACATCGTCACGGTAATCCCCCACCGGGCCCACCGGTGAGACACGTGGAAATCGGGGTGTGACATCTACTTATATAATGACCTTTTTATGGCACAAGGTAGATATATTTTTTTGGCACTAAAAACATTAGTAATTTTTTGATGTGTATTTTTGTGTATCATTTATCGTGCCATGTAGGATGCAGGCCTATAATGTGACAGGTAATTATGATATTTTGAAAAGATAAATAAATTCAATTACGATGGCATGGCTTTTGTTAGTGATAAAGTTTCTATCGTTTCGGTTACTGTTTGTAGTTATTGTTTGTTTAGCTTCATCTATTAAGCCTGTAACACGTCCCATCTTTCTAGGGTTTGGCATTTTGTATTTAATGGAGTTTAGATAAAGATGGCACATTGTTTTGATGGCGTTTAGTTAATTTTCGGAGTTTTTAATAATAATTGGTTAAAGTAATTTTATTATAAGTTTCGGCATTTTGGCGTTTTATATAGCAACAACTTGTTCGGCTAGGATCCGTTCTCACAGTTTTCACACTTTAAGGCGTTTGGTGTTTGTAGCATCTTGGCGTTTTTATGAACATTTTACAGAAATAATGTATTTTATCAATGGAGGTTTAGATAATAAACCACAGAAATGACCCCCCAAAAAATAGAAAAAAAAAACATTGCTATCCAATTTCTCATCCAAATCTTCACTGTCATCAGTCTCTTCATCTTGAAGTTTTTTAACCTTGAATCTTTGAATACCTTAGATAGATGCCGATTTTCCTACATAACGCCCGACTTTAGACGAAGCTAATCAGTCAGTAAAATATGGCATCCTGTATTTTGGTGTGATCTATTCTTGTTTGTTAACATGTTGTTGAAGATCAAAGCCTGTGTGGATGCTATTATCATCATGGAGTCCAAAATAGTATTTACATTGGGATCGATCCCTTCTTATCATCCAAACCTTCTACAAGAACAAAGCACACAAAATGACATATCATTGTCATCAGGATCTTTTTCTTGAATATTTGTCCATCTCATTCAGCAAAATCTTATAGAGTTACCCACCTCAGGTAAGAATCCATTCAGTGAAACTTCATGCAGAACAATACTGAATATCCAAGAAACGAGGTTTGCCATCTGTGGTTTTTTAACTATTGTTGGCGTTTTAAAGTGAGTGGTATTTAGGAAACGTGGCGTTGTTTTTGGATGTGATCAATGGATTGTGCTGAGACGTTTCTCTTTATAGGATGTTTTTGGCGCGTAGTTTAGGCGGTTTTTATTATAATAAATGCTAGTAATAAAGTATCCGTCGTTTCAGTTACTGTTTGTTTTACTGTTTTCTTCAGCTTTATCTGTTAAGGCTGTAATATGTCCCATCTTTCAAGTTGGGCGTTTTATATTTAATGGCATTTTGTAGACCAAGATGATAAAATACACTAACTAACACAGAAAAAATTACACCGGAAAAATAGTTTTTTTATTTGGCGTTTTGTATTTAATGACTTTTGTGGAATTTTGACGTTTTGTAACTAATGAGAGAAATATAGTATTTTATTATTTGAAAAAAAATTACACAAAAGAAAATAAAAAAAAATAAAACTCCTCGTCCGAAGGAACTTTGTTTGAGAAGTATCCAATACTCCCTTCGTCTTCTTCTTCGGATTCTTCTTCTAGTCTCTCATCCAAGTCATCACTTTCATTTTCATTGGCTTCTTGTTCTAAGCCTCCATTTGAACATGTCCTGCAACAATGCCAATTTTATGTTCATATCTGTGTTCAAACATGTGGCGTTGTGTAACTCCTCCAGGAACCCAACCCCCCTGCTTGGTCATGATGTCTTCAAGCATGTAGTCTTCCTGCGCCCCGTTGTCAAAACGCCATGATGTGATGACTGGTTCGATTTTTGCATTTGCTTTGCGTGGTCCAAATTTTCTGGTTAATCTTCTCATAACCTTATGTGTTTCATCACATTCGTTATCAAGAGGGATGCCAAGTGATAGGATACCTTGTCACACCCCCCGACTCTACCCTGGGAGCGGGAGCCATGAACCAGATAGATGGTATCGGTGTTTATTAGATACGCAGCGGAAAATTTTTCATCAGGATCGTAGTTGGGAAATAATTTCAGAGTTTATAAAACACCAACTTTTAATATTAAATAAAGGGGCTAAAACCAAATATTCAATTCAATTGTTTTTTATAGGGATAAACCCAAATAAATAAAACATAAATTTCTTCTTTTATTCAGATATTTATAGCCACTTTATTTAAGCTTTCAGTGCTCCTGGCTTCTATTATCTTTACAGCAAATTACCTGAAACACATTTTGAAAACAATTTATCAGTAATAAATACTGACGAGCTCATTCCATTTTTATAAAAATATATTGTTACACTTTACAACATTAAGGGTTTTTATATTTGTTTATATTTACCCAAAACTTAATCAGTAATTATCACATGGTGGCAGTTCCGATGTGACGGTGGTCATATCACTCATTGGCTAACTTTCGTCCAATAGTGAAGTTTATCAAGTAATAGATATAAAATATATCTTATTATGATTCAATGGTATCTGTCACTAGGTGATTCCCATGACGGTGGTCACTGTTGATCATTCTTTAAACTAGTGCCTGGGGTCATAACACTTTTGATCATTCTCTCAACTAGTGCCTGTGGTCGTATCACTGTTGATCGTTCTCTCAACTAGTGACTGTGGTTATAACACTGCTGATCATTCTCTCAACTAGTGATTCTGAACTTAGTAGCGTCCCAAGATATTACTTTGTCAAATATTTTCTATGGCACAAAACCAATTAGCACAAAAAATGAAATATATCATTTTCTGTCAAATTAATAGGTATAACTATATCAAATATAATATATTAATTAAATAATTGTAATATTATTATTTAATATATTAACGTGACTAAGATTTAAAGTATAATCTTCGTATATATATATATATATATATATATATATATATATATATATATATATATAAATTCAAATATATTATACTTGACATATTTTATTATGATATACTTTTATTGACTAAACATTATTTTATAATGTTAATAGTAATTTTGGTTTATTAATATATTTTCTTTAATTAATATGTTTTAATAAGGATTAATAAAGCTCTATTTTATATACACATCATATAGATATATTTGAATCATACGTTAAATTTATTAATAGTTTAATATAGTAATGTAAAAATAATATTAGTTATAAGCTATTGCTACTGGGGCACAATTCCCCCATGCTAGTGGTCATGCTATTATTGGCTAACTTTTTGGCCAATAGTAACGGGTGTCAAGTAATGTATAACCCCCCCCCCCCCCAATACCGGCAGCTATTGCAGAATACAAAAATTTAATCACTGTAAATATAACTGATAAACATTTAGGATTTTGGAAAGAATGTTTAAATATAACTGTATCACAAAAAGGTGATAAAAAAAAGAATGACTCACTTTGTAACTTTAGGGTTCAATTAAAAGCCTCCTGGTATAATCTTGGGTATAACTCCTGAGCTATTTAATAAAATATATAATGCACTCATGTTAAGTATAATAACCCAAATTCAACTTTATCAATACGACCCGAGACAGAACCCCAACGTACTTAGTCGGGCAAAGCCTTGACATGCGTTACGGGGCCCTAGATCAATCGGACATGGTATCGACTTAGTGATCAGGGGTTAAAACACTTAAAACGGGGCAGGGCTATTATTATTAGTGAAATAAAAAAAGAAAATAAAGAATAGATGAAGAGACATAGAGGAAGATAACGAGAAGGATGGACAGAAAAGAAAAGGGTGTGAGCAACAGAATGCTTGCTTTTATACTACAATTAGGCTGGAGGGTGTGGTTGGAGCCCCTTAGGGGCTTTATCAGGTCACGTAAGCGACACGTAGGATCCACATCAGTCAGGGGGCTTTATTACGCCCCCCTTTAATTTGCAGGGTGTGGATGGAGCCCCCGTCATCATTACCTAATTATTTTTTTTTTAAATTTAAAAATTATTTATTTTAGATATATTAATTTATAACTCATAATTTAAATAATATAAATAAAATTCCATGATTGAAATAATATAAATACAATGTCATAATTAAAATAAAAAAAATACAAAGTCACTCGTCGTCTTCGTCGATTCCTCCTTGTTCACGATAAAACCATAGGTGCTCGGTCAGATCGGCTCGAAGGTTATGGTGTGTGTTCCTAGCTCGTACCTTCGCTCGAATAGCTTCTTTCTCAGCGTATGTTAGTATTGGGTTCGTCGGTTGGTTACTTTCATCATAGCTTTCTCCACAAAACGCTCTACCCGAGTCCTCCAATATCATGTTATGCAAAATGATGCACGTATACATGATGTTTCTCATTTTACTTTTTTCTAGTATCCTCGACGGATGGGCGATGATAGACCATCTCTTTTTTAACACACCGAAAACCCGCTCGATATCTTTTCTTGCTGACTCTTGTTTTTTCTTGAAATATAATCTTTTTTCGTCATCAGGACACGAAAGAGTTTTTACCAACGTCGCCCACTCGCAAAAAAAAACCGTATGTGAGATAGTATCCATACTTATACTCCACGTCGTTTGCATAGAATGAAGTATCTGGTGCAACACCGTTTATGACATCGTCGAAAAGATTCGAGGACATTAAAACTACAATGTCATTCTTGACACCGGCCATGCCAAAGTACGCATGCCAAATCCATAAATCTTGAGAAGCGACCGCTTGTAATATTAGGGTAGGACCATCGTGGTCACCACGATGATGTTGCCCTTTCCAAGCGGTTGGACATGCCGCCCAATCCCAGTGCATGCAATCAAGACTATCCAACATCCCAGGAAACCCGCGTATGCGCTGATGGGCCTCGTATAGAAGTGGAACGTCGGCGACGGTTGGCATCGTCAAATATCGTCTCCCATACAGAGAGATAACACCTAATAAAATCTCCCATACAGAGAGATAACACCTAATAAAATAGTATTAATAAAAAAATAATAACAATGTAAATTAAAAAAAATAAACTGTAAATTAAAAAATAATAATAATAACAATAAATTAAAAATACCTTCACAAAAATTTTCAAGAGAATCACGAAACATTCTTGACGACATCCTTAAATATTCATCCCACGTATCACTCACTGTGTCGTACAATAGTTGCCTAATTGCTGTTGTACACTTTTGTAGTCCAGAGAAACCAAGTTTGTGACTTGTAGTTACTCTTTGCGTGAAAAAAAGGGAAGTTGCCCGCAAGATCATTAGAAATGTTAACGAATCGACGTCGGCTCATACGAAACCTACGCTTAAGCAGACCATCATCGTACAACGGATTTTCACAAAAATAATCTTGCACTAGAAGTTCATGAGCACCTAACCGATCCTGTTCAAGAGGCGGTTGTCTGGTACGCGATGTAGAGGATTCGGCTTCTGCTCGCAAATAATTAATCACCTCCTGCGTAATTGCGATAACCATATCGTCAAGAACACCGTCGGGTGAAGAGCTCGAAGAATCGGATGACGTTTTTTAGTTGTGATTGGTGTGTATTTTAGTTGTGATTGGTGTGAGTTTTAATTGTGATTGGTGTGTTATTTAGATTGAGATAGGTTTATATTTATATTTGAATTAAAAAAAGTTTTTTTTTTTAAATTGAACGTTGCCAAACGGTCACATTTGACCAACACACCTCGATCCCCTCATTTTTCTCCCGTTACCACCATAGAGCCCCTTGTATAGCACCCCCCTGTTAAGTCACGCGATGTGGATATATAGCGCCTAGGGGCGCTATAGATGGTGATGTGGCCTGAGTGGTGCCCCTACACCCTCCAGCCTTGGAATTGAAGTGCACAAAAAGGTTTTGACTGTTATTCATACACGTATACTCATGAATTAAATTCAATGATACACGTACCCAACATCACATAAATTCTAACTCATGAACACACACGTATTCCTTTAGTGTTAATGCATTGTCTGGTTTTTTTTCTTTTGTTCCACGTAACCACGGATTGCACTTAACCTTCAACATTTAAACATTTTATAATTTTCAAAGATCATTAGTTTCTAACGGATTACCATCCGATCGGAAGACCATCCGATCGAATGACCATCCTGCTGTGAACTTGTTCTCACTAGAAATATCTCGCCGATTGGATCGCCTTCCAATCGAACGACCGTTCGATCGACGACCTGACAGGTAGAGATACTTCTCTGATTTTAAAATGCTACAACGAAAACTTCAAAGACATCATACACAAACACATCCATCCCAAACGAATGTCAATCCGACCGAATGGCCATCCGATCGGATTACCATTCGTCACTTGGGTCACTCTTCAATCGTTTAACGCACCGTTCATTCACTTATGCTTTATTTAACTATTCAGGCTAATCTCTCAGCGCTCCCTTCAATCCAAGAGAGTGTTTATTTACTAAACACAATCTGTGAGTATACTCGAACCCTTTTTGCTTTACACACTTTTGGGTGTTACATACGTTACTTATTCAAATAATAATCGACACACAACGCAAACACTATTTATAAACTGACCGTTATTGCATGTTACGTGTTATACGATGAATGCTTGTATGTTATGTTAACACAGTGATTGTTTCCTGACACCTTAGCAATGATAATACTATAGTTTGGACTCAGCACCTGTCGTGGACAGGGGTTGTTAAGGGCTTTACTTCACGTGTCCCAGTGGGGATGTGTGTTGCGCATTCTTCAACTCGCAGTCACGTATGTGCATATTCGATTGTCGATAACCTACTAGCCTTCACTTTGCTACATGTTACATGCTGGTTATGCGTGAACGATTTCGCTATCTATTATACTATTAAACTTGTATGCTCACCTTTACACTACGTGTATTGACCTTTATTTTTAACGTATATGTGACAGGTGTTTAGGATGCTTTGCTTGTTACTTGTTGGAAATCGAACTAGGATGGAGTCTAGAAACAAATCTAATAAAATCTGAGTTGTCGGAACATGTTATTTGTCTTTAAGATATTTAGTCTGTAATAACTGTTTACTTTGGTATGTTATGGTATGGGACATAATATTTAAATATCTGGTAATTTAGTTGTTATGGATTTCTCCTGGACAATCTGTTTCGCTCAGTGCTGCGCCCCGATGTTTCCGTCATCGGTTGGGGTGTGACATGCCAGGCAGCTGCCGGCATGACTGTAATTTTATACTGGGGGCAAAATTGTAATTTAACCAGGAAAACAAACAAAAACGATGGAGAAAATGTAAATTTAAGTTGAGGGCAAAATCGTAACGTAGCTGTGAGAAAAAACCTAATGGCAAATCTGTAAATTTAACGGGGCAAAATCGTATTTTTGTTCCAAGGGCAAATTTGAAATTTTTAGCTAGGAGCAAAAGCGTTAATTTATTTTTAAGTGGGGGTAAAAACATAATTTTGAACTGATGGCAAAATCGTAATTTTAAACCGAGGGAAAAATTTAAAAATTTAGCTGGGAGCAAAAACGTAAATTTATTTTTATGTGGGGGTAAAAACATAATTTTAAACTAATTGTAAAATCGTAATTTTAAAACGGGATAAAAAGGTAAATTTATTGGGCCAATAGGGGAGTGGCACTAACACCTTAATCGCCCATTTCAGCCAATAATTGTCCACACTATTACCGCATGTTAAGAATGTAGATATTGAAAATGAAAACTAGAATTGGAATGCACAAAAAGGTTTTGACTTTTATTCATACACGTATACTCATGAATTAAATTCAATGATACACGTACCCAACATCACGTAAATTCTAACTCATGCACACACACGTATACCTTTAGTGTTAATGCATTGTTTGATTTTTTTGGGTGTTACTTTCTACACCCCCCTCTATTTACTTTTTCACCCCCCCTCCTCTCATATACTTACAGGTGGGGCCTGCGTGGGACCGACAGTTTTCCTCTCACAAAGGGGGGGTGTAATCAGGAAGGAGGGGGGGTGTGTATAGAATGGGCTTTTTTTTTCTTTTGTTCCACGTAACCACAAAGCACACGTACACTTTTCCACCATAAATGCAAAGTTATTTTTATTTTTTTATTATTTTAATTTATATATTATAACTAATTCAGTTGTTTCACTTATTTGGCGCTTATAACTTTTAAAATATGACGTTTTATAAAACAATGAATATGTCATTAGAATGAGAATATTTTTTCTACATTTTGACCCAAGTTTCATTAAAACGGAGTAAGGTCAAATATAATGTATTTTTATAATTAAATTATTATACGGATCCTAGGCCCGTCTAGGTACTTCATATTTCTAACAGTTAACTTACCCGTACTCTACCAGTTTAATAATATAAGTTTTTATATACTTTATTTTAATAAAAAATTGAGGTATTACATACCCCTTTGTACCTCTTCTTCCATGTTCAAAGTGGCTTTGATTGTCTTAATAAACACTCTTTTTCTGTTGTCAAAACGTATTACGAATCTTCTGATTCTGAGGGTGTATCTCCATGTAACGATGGTTGCCATTTTGGCGTTTTGGTTAAATTTGGCGTTTTTGGTTAAACTTGGCGTTTTTAGTATGAGACATCATGAACCATATAAGACACCATAACATTGCAAATACCATTGAATTCAGGAAAGTACCATTTTTTATACAGAAACACCATGAAACTAAAATAAAACACCATAGAAAACAAGACACCATGCAAGTATACAAAGACACCATTCCATTAGCAATAAAAAAATATCATTATATTCAACGAGCTAACTTTTTTCTTTTATAAGACATCACAATCTGTTTTGAATTCCTAAAATAAAACACTATAGAAAACAAGATTAAAAGATTGAATGTAAATGGTATTTGCAATGTTATCGTATCTTATATACATTCATGGTGTTTTAGTGTAAAACACAACGCCTTGAATAACTATACAATTAAAACAACATAGACAAAACACCATAAACTAAAACATTCGATCGAAACATAATTTTTTTCTCTATATAAGTATAGCAATATGGTACTCAACTTAAAGATAAAAAACACACGTTATTATGTTGTAATTTTTTTTTAAAAGGTTACGTATAAAAAGTTATTGACGTTTAAAAAAGACGGGAGAATGTGAGTTTTTAAATTTTATCTTTAACTAGAAACGTAACCCGCCGCATCGCATCGATTGAGTTAATTACATAAGATAGTGTCTCAATGGGAACACGCTTTCTTAAAAACCAATGATTGTCCAAAAATGATACCCGCGCTCATCGGTGGGAATGAACTTGATAAACCGTCATATTCCTAAATTAATAACAATTTATTGATGTCTCATGCTTGTATTCCTAATTGGTAAACACCAATTGATGTCTCATCGTATTCTCTTGTTGCAAAATAAAAAGTTGCAAGACAAAAAAGTCAAATCTATATTTACATACGAAAACAAAAACTACATTTATAGCATTTATAGCTTAAGGAGCGTTCCATTTTTTGGATCTTTTGTTCTAGTCGGCTCTAGCACTGTTTTTGCAACCTCATTGGAGTGCATAGTCAACAAAGTGGGCAACAATTCTACAAAAAAAATATGATGTGTAAGTTGTTGAGGTTCCATTATTGTTCCTTGCATCTGTAAGTCCCCCCGTAATGGGGCATTTTTTTAAAAAAAATTTCAAAAAAAACGCCGGAAAACGTCTGCTCCTCCACTACAAGCGGCGTTACCGGGCGTTTTTTTGAAAAAAATTGGCTCCGGCGTGTTTATTAAAACGCTGAATTGTTGTTGGGTTGCGAGATTCGACCGTTGACAAACGGTCAAAAGTTTTTTTTATTTTTTTTAATTCAAAATTTTACCCACTATATATATATCAACCTTTTTTCTCCATTTTTTTTATAAAAATCCTCCTACTTTCTCTCCCACTTTCTTCTATTACTTTATAAAAAACACCCACTTTCTCCTATTTTTTTACAAGCATGCATCCATACCGACCCCCTTTTGGTGGCCCCGCAAGACCCACGAACCCGAACACAACGCAACCGCAAAACCCATATAACCTTCAAGACATGGACCCAAGCTTTTTACCGTACGCGGCTTACTTGACTGGCGCCACTCCGTTTGTACCTCCCACCTACGGCTATGGTCAAGCCGGCGGGTCGCAACCGTCACAACCCGAACCCGAATCCGAACCCGATGTCGATGTCGTGCCGGAGACGCAACCCGAACTGGTGCAAGACAAATCGAAACGCGACAGAAGGTCGCATAAGAAGAAGGAAAAGGACGAACCTCGACGTACAAAAAAAACCATTAAATGGACGAAGGACGAGGAATACACGTTGACTCGGGCGTGGCTCGACATTTAGGAGGACGAAGATACCGGTAACTTATATTTTTATTTTTTATTCTGTTTTTTTTTTCTGTTTTTTTATTCTGTTTTTTTTCTGTTTTTTTATTTTCTGTTTTTTATTTTCTTTTTTTTTATTTTTTTAATTTCAACTTATATTTTTATTTTTTTTAATTTGTAGCAAACTTTCAAACGGGCTCCGTTTTTTGGGATAGGGTTCGTGCACTCTTTTTTAGCTCGTGGGGTCAAGGCGAACATCGGGACAAAGATTCAATTTCTAGCAAATGGACGGACATCAACAACAAGTGTCACGCGTTCCAAGAAGTTTACCAACGTAACTACGATAATCGCCCGAGCGGTGAATGTGACGTCGGGGTTTTAACAAAGACTTTGGAGGAGTTCGATAGGACGAAATGCCCTTCCACGTACTATAAGTGTTGGGAGCTACTACAAAAAAGTCCAAAGTGGGCGCTAGTTAATCCAATGACGTCAAGTAGTAGACGTCGGGCTAAAAGGTCAAAAACATCATCCTCCGCTGACCCGTCAACTCCGACATCGGATGCCCGCAATGTTTATTTAAATGAAGCGGTGGACGTTGACGAGGGAATTCAAGAAGAGTTGGTCCAACCCACCGGTAGAAGAAAGGGAACCGGGAAAAAAACGGTCGAGTCGTCTTCCGATCTCGAGTTAAAGGATGATTTCTAGGAGATGAACCGTCGTCTCCAAGACATTCGCGACCTCGGCCACAAACGTTGGGAGATTATGAAAGACCGAGTGGCTGAAACCAAAAAGTTCAACGACTTGCAAGAGACGAGACAAATGGAAAAGAACATTGAGTTTTTGTCCAAACCGATCGACCACCTCCAAGGCGACGCGTTGATCTTGGCTCAAATGCGTCGCCAAAAAATACGAGAAAAATATGGACTTTAGATCATCTATTTTTAAAAAAAAAAAAAATCTGTTTTTTTTCCGGTTTTTTTAATTTTATGTTTTTTTTTGGTATTTTTTTTTCAAGTATTGTAATTTTTATTTTAAATTGATGAAGACTTTATGTTTTAAATTAAAAAAAAAATACTTGTCAAATGATTGAATGGGCGTTATTGGAATATTGCCCCACTACGCCTCTTTTGTTATAATGCCCCATGTGTGACTAGGATGCCACGTGTCGTATAATGCCCCATGTTGGGGGCATTATTCTTGTTTACCACTACGGGTGGTCTAAATGTAACTTGAAATTACCACTGCCAATTCTCAAATCTTAAATATAATTACTTACCCTCTAAATTTTCTTTTCTCCTCCACCCAACTCAAGACAACCCGCTCCAAAAAATATTCTTATACATCAATTAAGACAATAAATTAATTAACATCACGAATATAGTAATGGTCTACGCGTTACCTTTGATAAGATCATGCGTAGTGGTTTTATCAATAATGCTCTCACTTTTGGCGTTTCTGCCAAGTGGAAGTCCAGTCAGCAAGTGGACATTATTGGGCGTTTTTACAAAAGAGGCGTAGTAGAATAATGCCCAATAACGCCCCATCCAATCATTACACAGTTATTAATTTTTTTTAAATTAAAAAGTTAAAATACTTTATTAAATAAAAAAATTACAATACTAAAAATAAAAAAATAAAAACCGACTAAACTTAAAAAAACGGAAATAAAAAAACAACTAAACTAAAAAAAAGATGATAATCTAATGGTCGTATTTTTCCATTTTTCCTGAAGTTTTTTGCGGTACATTTGCGCAACGATCAACGCGTCGCCTTGGAGATGATTGATCGGTTTGGACAAAAACTCTATGTCCTTTTACGTTTGCCTTGCCACTTGCAACTCGTTAAACTTTTTTGTTTTCGGCGACTCGTTCTTTCATAGTCTCTCAACGCTTGTGGCCCAGGTCTCGAATGTCTTGGAGACGACGGTTCATCTTTTCGAAATCTTCCTTCAACTCGAGATTATCGAAAGACGACTCCACCGGGTTTTTCCCGGATCGCTTATCTTTTCTTCTACCGGGCGGTCGGGCCAACTCTTCAACTTTCTCGTCATCGTCCACAATAACATTTAAATCGACGGTGCACGCATCAGAAATTGGTGTTTCTAAGTCAATCGAGGATGACGTTTTCGACCGTTTAGCTTTACGTCTACTACTAGACGTCATGGTCGGTACGCTAGCCCACTTTGTATTTTTTCTTAGAAGCTCCCAACATATATAGTACGTGAAAACGCCTCAAGTTTTCTCGTACTCGTCCATAGCCCTCGTTAAAACATCGACGTCAACTCCTCCGCTCGGCCGATTATCGTAGTTTGGTTGATAAACTTCTTGGAAGCGTGACACTTGTTGATATCGGTCAATTTGCTAGAGATGGAATCTTTGTCACGATGTTCACCTTTTCCCATGTACTAAAAAAATGCTCACAAATCCTGTTCCAAAATTCTGAACCGGTTTGAAAGTTTGCTACAAAAAGTAAAAAGTTAAGTGATACGTTAAAAAAAATAATATATTTGACGTGTAGTTTGATAACACTTACCCACATCGGGGTCCTCCGAAACATTGACCTACGCCCGAACCAACGTGTATTCCTCGTCCTTCGTCCAAACAACGTAAGTATGTTTACGATAAGGTTGGTTTGCGTCCTTTTTTTATGTGACCTTCTACCGCGTTTGGATGTCTCGCGATCGGGTTCAGGTTGCGTCTCCGGCACGGTATCCACCTCGGGTTCGGCTTGTTCTTGGGATGGTTGCGAAGCGCCCGGTGGGGCAAAGCCGTAAGTGGGTGGTATGAAGGGATTAGAGCCGCTCAAGTAAGCCGCGTACGAAAACACATTCGGGTCCATGTCATAAAAGTTAAAGTTTTATTGCGGTTGGGTGGTATTTGGGTTCCCGGGTCTTGACGGAACACCAAACGGGGGTCGGAATGGATGCATGGTAAATAAGTTTATGAAAGTTGGAAGAAGTAGAGAGAGAGAGATAGATAGAAAGTGGGATTTTTTTATAAAAAGTTGGATGAAAAGTGGGGTATATATAGATTTAAATGAGAATTAAAAAAAATTATTAAATGGTTTTTTACCGTTTGAAAACGGTCAAATATCAAAACTTGTGCAATTTTGGCGTGATTTAAAACACGGTGGGGACCTTTTTTCGAAAATCACGCTTAAAAACGCCTAAGGGGTGGGGATATGGCGTGTTAGGGCGTGTTTGAAGGCTTTTTTTTTGAAAAAATACCACCCACTACGGACGGTCTAAAAGAAAACTTTATTTTATATGACACCCTAGAGGCCTAGAACACCAAATATGACTTGAGTTCAATGATAATATCTTTACAATTTTTGTATACTGTACACTGATCAATATGTCTTAACTAGTGAAATTCCCCGCGCTGCGCGGCGGGGAATTCAAACGTTATCGATTCGTTTTGTTTTTTAACAGGATAAGCACGATACCCATTCAGTTCGTTACCTATCGGTGTTTTACCCGTAAATACCGGTACCATACCGGTTGGTTATAAAAATAACAAATTTAGAAGTAGAGAAAACAACGTAAAAGTGAAAAAAGAACGAATAAATCACGGAAAATATTATTAAGAATAATAGATACTCAAACTTTTATTTAGCAGCAGATAATGAAAAATTTTCTCTCATAAAGGGCTTCGAACCCGAAACACTCACTATATTTGAATGTTCATACAACCAACTGAATTGCGAAAGTTTTTCTTAATAGTTTCGTGCAATAATAACAATAATATATACATAAAGCAAAAAAGGGGAAAAAAAAGACACAGCAAAGCAAAGAAAAACGATGGCAAAAATAAATTTAAATTCAGCGCAAATATGTAATTTGGCTGGAAGGAAAAAAAACAAAACTAATTGCAAAACTGTAAATTTAAACGGGGCAAAATCGTAACTTTTAGATGTGAGCAAAAACATAATTTTATTTTGAACTGGGGGTAAAAACGTAATTTTGAACTGATGGCAAAATTGTAATTTTAAAGCGGGGAAAAATCACAAATTGGTTGGGCCATTGGGGGAGTTTCAGCCAGTTGCCTCGCACTATATCCCCATCTTGTGTCTGTACTTATACATTGGGGCAAAATCGTAAATTGCCTGGGAAAGCAAACAAAACCGATGACAAAGATGTAAATTTAAATTGAGGGCAAAAGCGTAATGTACCTGGGAGAAGGGAAACAAAACTAATGGCAAAACTGTAAAATTAAACAGGGCAAAATCTTTATTTCGAATCGAGGCCAAAATTGTAATTTTCCATCAGGGTAAATTAAAGCGTAACTTTATTTTGAACGGTAGGTAAAAACGTAATTTTAAACTGATGGCTAAATCATAATTTTAAAGCTGGGCAAAATCGTAAATTGGGTTCAAAGATGAAAAAAAAAAAAAAAAAAAAAAAAACACTGTTCATGCGAGTTGGTAAATGTTATATAGATAATAATAATAATAATATACTAGTATCTTTTATAATAATAAAATAACGGCACAAATTAATACTATTTCAACAACTACAATAAACAAATAAATGAACTTTATTTGAACACTTAATACTATTTTTTTTAAATATATATGAAATATTGCATGTAAGATTTGTTGTAGTTTCGTTTGGAAGAAATAGAAAATATTGTTCATTTCCTTATCTAGCTTCTTCCCCTTTTACAACAAGTATAACAGTGCTTACTTTTTATCTTCTTTTATAACCATGAAATTTTGAGTGGCCACTGGATGTACACTCATCGTATGGCTCGACTACACTAACATCGACAGTAGTCATATTTTCGTATTTGTGTAGTTTCTTGTACAAAATTAGGAGTTGGTTTGAACATGACCGGCCCTGGGGTGGGCGTGGAGCATGACCGTACCTATCTTATGGGGTGGGCGGGCGGCTGCACCCCTTGAAAAAAAATTTAGCTGTATTTTCGTGAAAAATTCCGACCGCACCCCTTGGAAATTTTCGTCCGCATCCCTTGAAAAATTCCGACCGCACCCCTTGGAAACTTTCGTACGCACCCCTTAGAAAAAAATGTTAGGAATTCATATAAAAAATTGTGAACACGGGTTTGAAACCCGATCAAATTATGTAAACAAGTTAGCCCACTAACCCCTTTAATAAAACTTAAATTCAATTCATCAACCCCAACCCAACTACTAGTTTTGTTAAACAAAATCAGTCCACAAAACAAAAGCCATCCCTCTGCCTCACTTCAGCGCCCAACGACAGCATAATTACGGATGGCGACTGCAAAATTCCGGCTGTGCAAACTGGTTAATTCAGGCCGCCCTTGACCGGTACATTTTCTTTTTGTTATTTTGATGTTTATGCGATTTTGTTCAAGAGTCATGAGATAATAGGATTTTAGGATCGGTTAAAAAAGTTTAAACTTTTATTTGTTTTGAGGTAATTTGGGGTTGTTCTAGTATTTGTAGGACAAGGTTGTTGTTTCTTATTCTCTTATTGATTATATGATTATAGTATAGGGTCTGAAAAGTTGAAATTCAAAAATTGAACATAAATAGGTAATTCGATTTGTTTTGATGTTTAATTGGGTTTTTTCAATAGAAACAAATATATATATATATATATATATATATATATATATATATATATATATATATATATATATATATATATATATATATATATTTGTTAAAAAGGTTTAAAATTTTATATGTTTTTATGTATTTTTGGGTTGATTATATGGTTGTTGGTTGGTAAATAACAATTACTAGGGCTTGAAATTCAAATTTTTAAATTGAAAATTAAGGAACATGGGCTATAATTGAACACTTGAAGATCCTTGTATATTTTGTATGTAATAAGATTAGGAAGAAACAATGAGTAGGGAAGTTATGCCGTGATTTCTCAAGAGGAAAGGGGTTGAACCACTTTTTTTCGCTGGATTATTCTAATTAACGACTAAGGTATGTTTTAGATAAGTTTTTTTGTTCTTTTATTTAATGATTTCGCTGGATTATTCTAATTAACGACTAAGGTATGTTTTAGAAGTAGGGTGGTTTGAACTTTGATGCTTTTTTGTTTGTTAATGTGATAGGAAGTTAGGAACTATGGTTTGATTGTTTGAAAATTGAAATGGACCCGACCCGATCTGATTCGACCCGCTATGAAACATTGTTTGTTTGTGTTTACTTGTTTTACATGACCCGACCTGATCCGATCCAACCCGCTATGAACCGATTTTTTTAATATAGCTAGGGGTCTAAAATCTTTAAAAAATTTCCGCACCCCCAGGGAAAAAATCCTGGGTCCACCACTGACGGGGAGGACCACCGGCTATGGTCTGATATTTCGAAGGATACTTTATTTTATGAAAAATCCGGTATGTTATAAAATGTATTTTTTTTTAATTTTAATATATATAGGTCGTTAGACTTCTGTCTAAATTTTAGACTTTTGTGTAAATTTTAAGCAGACTTATGTTGACTTGTTTAGTTGATAAAAGGATTTGGGAGAAAAAGAACAAACACGGGGAAGGTGGGTGCGTATTAATATATACCAACTTGTAATTTTCTTCGATTATTTAGAAGACAAGTTGACATTCACTTTGTTTTTTCCATATAGTACAAATACAACTTACTTTATGGCACACATCACTAGTAAAAAGAACTCCAAGTTGCTTCTCATTCACATCACTACAAGTTGCTCTGAGCCCATGTGTTGGACCAATTCAACCAAGATATATAATATATACACACAAAGTAGATGCTTATTCATTCACAGTACATCATGCATTTGCCCTTCCTATTTCTCTTACCTTTAATAACCCTCTATTATTCACAACAAGTTGCTCCTGTTTCTTCTTCTTCTTCACAAAGTGTTCTAACCCAAGGTTCATCACTCTTGGTTGAAAAGAAACATCATTTGGTTTCACCAAATGGTCTTTTCACAGCCGGATTTCACGAGCTTGGCCCAAATGCTTATTGCTTTGCAATATGGTTTTCTGAGCCCATGTCGGATGGAAGTCACACATTGGTTTGGATGGCAAACCGAGACTGGCCTGTCAATGGAAAACGCTCCAGGTTTTCCTTGTGGAAAAACGGTAACCTTGTTCTAACCGATGCTGGCCAAAGAATTTGGACGACCGACACTCAATCTAATTCACCTTTGCAACTGCAACTTCTTGACTCAGGTAACCTTGTTCTTACCCAGTTAGAAACGAAATCAGATCTTTGGCAAAGCTTCAATTTTCCAACCCACACTCTCCTTCCCAATCAACCTTTTACCAAAGATACAGAACTCATATCTTCGAGAAGTTCGACAAATTTGTCTTCTGGCTTCTACAAACTCTATTTTGATAGTGACAATGTAATCCGCCTTCTTTACAGCGATGATGAAGCTAACGTTACAAGTGTATATTGGCCTTCAACGTATTTACTAAACTGGGAAGCAGGAAGGTCTTCTAACAACATTAGTAGATTTGCTTTTCTTGATTCCAAAGGGCGTTTCCAATCTTCAGATAGTCTTACCTTTACTACCACGGACTACGGTGATGCCCTTCAAAGAAGAATAACACTTGATGTTGATGGTAATGTTAGAGTTTACTCGCTTAACCAAAGAAGCTGGAGTGTTACATGGCAAACATTTTCAACACCTTGTTTATATGGAATATGTGGTCCAAACAGCCTTTGTACTCACGGCTTGGAATCAGGAAGGATTTGCACTTGTATGCATGGATACAAGAGCAAGAACCACTCGGATTTCTCTTTTGGGTGTGAACCTACATTTGATCTTTCTCAGAATCGTGAAAATTTCGGATTCATAAAGCTCCCTAGTGTGGAGTTTTATGGATTTGATTCTATTTATGATATAAACTCCACTTTCAAAGAATGCAGCAACTACTGCTTGAATGACTCCAACTGTAAAGCTTTCCAATTCTCCTTTCATGTAGGGTTGGGCGCCTTTACATGTAACGTCAAGACTTTGTTATTCAATGGCTACTATAAGGGTCAACCTTTCACCACTTATCTTAAGCTACCTAAAAATGATGTCTTATCGTATAATCAGTACGTTGCTAACAAGTCCAGCTTGGAATGCTCTAGTTCTATAATTCAGCTAGACCGAACGTACAAGAAAAAGAATTCAAATGGGTCCATCAAGTTCCTGTTGTGGTTCAGCATCATTCTTGGTGCAATTGAAGCCGCATCCTTTGTATTATTCTATTGTATCACCAGAGAACCCTCAGGTACAAAAACCCAAACCTACCTAGCAATTGCTACAGGATTCAAAAGGTTTACGTATGCTGAGATAGTGAAGGCGTCACATAAATTTAGAGAAGAGATCGGGAGAGGCGGTGGCGGTATTGTGTACAAAGGCACACTTCAAGACAATCGAGTGGTAGCAATTAAACGACTCCATGATGCTAACCAAGGAGAAGCTGAATTTCTAGCAGAGATGAGCACAATCGGAAGGATAAATCATAGGAACTTGATTGAAACATATGGTTATTGTGCTGAGGGAACGCATAGGATCTTGGTGTATGAGTACATGGAGAATGGCTCATTAGCAGGAAACTTAGGGGGTAACCAGCTTGAGTGGAAGAATATGTTTGAAATTGCTTCTGGTATTGCGAAAGGACTAGCTTACCTACATGAAGAATGCTTGGAGTGGGTTTTGCATTGCGATGTTAAACCACAAAATATATTGTTGGATGGTGATTATAACCCAAAGGTGGCTGATTTTGGTTTATCCAAGCTATTCCACCAAGATGTAACAGGAAATTCTCTCTTTTCAAGGATAAGAGGGACTAGAGGATATATGGCTCCAGAGTGGGTGTTTAATCTTCCAATTACTTCAAAAGTGGATGTTTACAGCTATGGGATGGTGGTGCTAGAGATGATAACAGGACGAGGTCCCACATATGACCAATCACGTGATGATAATGAAAGGTTGGAACAAAAGAGACTCGTAGGTTGGGTAAGAGAGAAGGTCCATGTGGCAAGTGAAAGTTTGACAGAGGCACAATTTATAGAGATACTGAATCCCATGATAAGTGGTAAGTATGAAAAAGGTCAGATGTATAATCTTCTAAAAGTGGCACTAAACTGTGTTGAGGAGGATAAAGATGCACGACCAACCATGAGCGAGGTTGTGAAGATGCTTGAAGATGGATGATTAGTGGTAACCACATTTTGTTCATATAGTTACAATCATTGGAGCCAATTATGAGTTGGAGATTGTCCATTAGAAAAATACTTATTTATATGTTCTTAAATACACTTGGCTGTGACTCGATTTTAGTAGCTAAAAGTGGAATTAAACTTGTATAATTCTGTACATATGCTTTATATGTCTCGTAGAAAAATACTTGTATAATTCTGTGACCCATTAGAACTTGATGATTCTGTAATTTTGGGTGTAGATCATATATCTCGTAACCGTACATATGCATATCTTGTGTTTTGCGACCAAGAGTTCCAAACAAAAGTCTCGTTCCTTTTCTTTTATTGGCCAACACAGAATTATACAAGTTTAATGGGCTTCAACCATTTCAATTTAATTCATGGACTTTAAATCCAATGCCATAAGGCCTAAATTAATTATTAATTAAGCCCAACATATCAACAATTGTTTGAATAACAAAATAATTGTTAATTACAAGGCCCAAATAAAATTCGTATTAAAAAAAGCTTATACTCCCGCGTCACCTAACTCGATTAATCACTAACGTTATTATCCATATCGAAAACTTAATCCAATACCCTAAAACCCATGTCGATAACACTAAAATTACCAACACGCAACTTAGGATTTTTCTGGATTTGCTTTAGAAAGTGTTTATGTTGTGTATCTACTTTAGGAAGATTGGGGAAATCAGATTGTATCTCCTTTATGTCATGTCTCCCCGAATATACATATAAATAGTAGGCAAATTGGATTTAAATAATCTTAGTTTTATCAATTTGACCGATAATATCTCAACTCAGTTATTGGCCGAAAATAATCCGAACTGGTCCACTTTTGGCCGATAATAGTCTACGTTAAATATAGCTTAACGGAGTGAAGTTTTTTTTCCGAATTACAAACTGATGTTTTAGGGCTTTTGACTAGAACGCGGATACGAGTTGATTGATGTAAAATTTACCTCGAAATACTGCCTCAAACGATGAAAATGGTGCTTCAATTCGGGTGTTTAAACTTTTAATTAACAAAAATCAAACCGTTTGAAGCATCGTTTCGAGGTAAGTTTTACATAAATCGACTCGTATCCTCGTTCTGAACAAAATCCATAAAACATCAGTTTGTAATTTGGAAAAAAAAAAACTTAACTCCGTTAAGCTATTTTTAACGGCGGACTATTATCGACCAAAAGTGGATCAGTTTGAAATATTATTAGCCAATAACCGAGTTGGGATTATTATCGGCCAAATTGAGAAAGCTGGGATTATTTAAATCCAATTTGCCTAAATAATAATATTTTTTCTCTCCTCCACTCACAACCACTTTTTATAATATGTCACTCACATAAAAATGCAAAATGTAATGTGAATGCTTTTAGGGTTTTGTATAATTGGTGGACAAATGAGTTCTGCATATTTCGTTAAAATCTTTACCTTTTAAAAACTTAGATTGGACGGTGTAGGAGGTGAGGAATTGGTGTGGAGGCTTCAACCATGTCGGTACATTGTCCCTAATCGTTAGCCCGAGCTCTTCTAAACGTCACACGTAAATATATTTTTTATACACATTTGTAAAAAAATGTTTATTTTACATACGTTTGTAAAATGGTTTTACATACGGGTATCGAATGTAAATGCTTTGTTTTACATACGGTAATAAAATATTTTCACATTTATAAATTTTTATTTTTTACATACGTTTGTATATTCACGCTTGTAAAATTTTAGTTTTTGCATACGTTTACGTTTGAAAATTGTTTTTACGTAAGTTGTTGAATGTAAATTTTTTTTACGTGCCGTGTTGAATGTAATAAATGTTTTTTACATACGGTAAAAAAAAATACGCGTGACAGTCGACATTTAATTTAGATCTTTAAAAAAAATACGTGTGACTGTTACTTTTAGACATTTAGAGAAAAAAAAATTACATTCTACAACACTATGCGTCTTTTTTTTTTTTTTTTTTTGACATTCGACAACACATGTAAAGAAAAACATTTACGTGTGAGTGTACATTCGATAACTAAAAAAACATTTAAATTCGAGACCATACGTAAAAAATGTTTGACATTTGACACCACACGTAAAATATACATTTACGTGTGAGTTTACATTCAACAATTATAAAAGCATTTACATTGGATAATCGACCCCATGTGTAAAATTTGTTTTTGACATCAACACCTTTTGTAAAATATTTTTTTACATTCGACACTATACGTAAAAATTGCCCCGGCTTTTAACGGTATTTTTTTGTTTTTGACATTTTTACACTGGATGTATAATATTAATATCCCGATACTCGTTTTCTTTGTCTTGATAGTTGCTGACCTTTTTTTTGTCGAAGATGAAGATAATGACGATCAAGAAAAGAAGAAAAGTTGGTTTTATATTTTTCTTGTTTTGTATATAATAGATTTTTTATGTTTGTTGTTACTGCATACAATTCTATTATTGTAAAATACACTAATGATACTAATTATAATAGATTTTTTTATGTTTGTTGTTACTGCATACAATTCTATTATTGTAAAATACACTAATGATACTGATTTATTTTAAAAGTTTCATATTTTGTTTTCTTTTTAAATAATACAGAAATACTTGACCACTTGTGCCACTTTGGTGGCCACCGACACCCGCTTTAAAGCCGGACCGAGGACATTCGAGGTCTCGGGTTTGAAACATGTTTCTTACCCCTCTTTGATGGCTATGGGTATTTGCCGCCAGGGATCCTTGTCGGGTGATGAACTGGGAAGAGAGATCCCTTCCACGATCAGGGGTACCGTGCAACTACCCTTTTTTTTTTTTTGATACATGACAATACTTTTAACATTCGAAAGAGAACGTAATGTATAAAATCACATGTCTACTCTCTTGGTACAACAAAACTATTAAAAAACTCTTAGCAGAAAAGACAAAAACAAAAAGGGGAATTGGCCTGTAATAATCCTACTTAGACCTTATTAGCCATTAATAATCCAACCTCAGAATATTCCTCCCACGAGTCCCACCTTTCACCTATTTTTCCTACAATGGTCCCTCCTTAAAAAAACTTAACGGAGTTGAGCTTTTTTCCAAATTAGAAACAGATTTTTAGGGCTTTTGATCAGAATGATGATACGAGTCCACTGATGTAAAACTTACTTCGAAATGGTGCTCCAAGTGACTTGATTTGGTTAATTGGAAATTTAAACACCTAAATTGAAGGGCTGTTTTCATCGTTTGGAGCACCATTTCGAGGCAAGTTTTACATCAATTGACTCGTATCGTCGTTCTAATCAAAAGCCCTAAAAAATCTGTTTGTAATTTGATGAAAAGCGTAACTCCGTTAAGTTTTTTTAACCGGGGATCATTGTAGGAAAAATAGGTGAAAGGTGGGACTGGTGGGGGGAATATTCTGAGGTGAGATTATTAATAGCCAATAAGGTCTAGGTAGGATTATTATAGGCCAATTTCCCAAACAAAAAAAGTTGAACTAAATCTTGGCCTTTCATGGGGTTAAAAATCAAAGGCTATAATGAGTTTTTCTATGGTTTTCATAACTCATAAGAGTTCTTATTTTACTCGATCCCTATATGTATATTATGATGCTGGACCATGTACATGACAAAAAATTCGTACGAAGTGTACGTGACTAGAAGATGAGGACAAGTGGCATTGGCTTGATGGTAATTTAGTCTTTTTTTCACTTGAAACAACTTCCCAAATTGATTTTCAAATGGCTATAACTTTTTCATACGTTAATATTTTTTTTAAAAAAATTATACCGTATTAACGAACATTTTATTCTCTTTAATTCGAGGAGCATATTGTTGTAGTTTTCTTAAAAAAAAATTAAAGGATTTTGAATACTTATTAGTCCATTACATGATTACATGAATTTGAATACCCAGAACATGACTACGTGATTTTGAATGTCCATTACATGATTACACATTCAACATAAACCATTACGTGATTACACATTCAATATAAATCCATTACGTGATTACACATTCAATATGATTTGTTATAACTAATGTTATTACAATTATGCTTATTACGTTATTACACATTCAATAATAAGAACTTGATTGTTTATGCTTTATTACGTGATTAAATCTCTAATATACGGCGTTATATCGTTATTATAGGTTGATTTGGCTAATGTTTTGTATATAATTATCCTTAATACGTGATTAGACCCAAAATATTAGGTATTGCATATGAAATATTATGTATTACATGTTTTTGTTTTTACGTAATTACGTAATCACTCAGTGCATTTTCACATAAGATACTATAATGGAAACACGAATCACAAAATGTGTATGCAAAATCACGTAGTCACGTAATAATACATAGTCAACTATTGTTACGTTATCACATAGTAGGGTTTCATATAAATACTATAATAAAATCACGTAATCACGTAAGGGGTATTCATAATCCTGTATTCAAAAATCATGTAATCACGTAGTCATGTGTTGTGTATTCAAAATCAAGTAATCATATAATGGGTATTCAAAATTCTGTAATTTTTTAAGAAAATTATAGCAATATGCTGCTCAAATTAAAGAGAATAAATACTCGTTAATACGGTGTAATTTTTTTAAATATTAACGTATGAAAAAGTTATTGCCGTTTGAAAATTAAGGGAGAAAATATTTAAATGGGAAAAGACTAACTTACCATTTCTCTGTTGTAATTTTAATTGTTTGAAACTGAAATTTATATCATTTCTCACACGTTTGATCTAGTCTGTATATCTTCCAATTTAATGGTTGTCATTATCGCGTAGACTTCGTACAAAGATACCGTCTTATACGATATGTGGACTCTATATATTATTCACTTGTGAAATAAAAAAAAGAAGCCATCACGAATTTAA
Organism: Helianthus annuus; assembly: GCF_002127325.2. Lineage (NCBI taxonomy): Eukaryota > Viridiplantae > Streptophyta > Magnoliopsida > Asterales > Asteraceae > Helianthus > Helianthus annuus. The sequence goes on from NC_035447.2 coordinate 63,839,836, forward strand.
TTGAACGGTCTACACGTGACCATTTACAACGAAACCTTACAATAAGTCAAAAATACTCTAGAAGTCCAAAAAAGACTTGTCAATGATAATATTAGTAGTGTATTATCTATTATCTATTATCTATAATACACATTACAAACTTACGTGAACAGTTGAGTTTCTTTCTTTTATCTTTTCCACTCTTTGGTTTTTTTATACTTTCAATACTTTTATCTCTCAACTTTTTGCATCGACATTTATAACCGATTTAAACTTTTTAAAAACTTGTAATCGAGTTTTATGTGTTTATATTTATGTGCTTATCGGTACAAATTAAAGTTATAGTATATCAACTATAATACAAATTAGGAACTTATCTTTTTAACTCTGTCTTTTTTATGTTTTTTATAGTTTTATCTCTCAACTTTCTGCATTTACACTTATAACACTTTAACTTTCTAAAAATTGTAATCGAGTTTTACGTGTTTATATTTATGTACGTATCAGTACAAATTCAAGTTGATTTGTGTTTCGACGTATTTTTTTCGAAAATTAGTTGGGTCATATATAATATGTTCTTATGCTTATTATTGTGTACGTTTTCAGTTAGTTTACGTTTTGACATTAATTTTATTTTTTCCGCAAATGAGTCGGGTCAAATATTATACGTTTCGTGCTCTATGTACGTTTTCAATTGGTCTACGTTTTGACGTAAATTTTGTTCCGAAACGACTCAGGTCAAATATAATACGTTTTCATTAGATGGTATAAATTTGAGTCATTTTACGTTTTGACACTGTCGCAACACGCCGTACTACATCTCTTAGCTTGTACCTCAAGAGTAAAAACATTTCATTCCAAATGTAACATGTCTTAATATTTTACCTTTTAGACCCTCCGTAGTGGTGTAACACCCGTGTTATTGATGTCAAAGTCAAAGTCAAAGTCCATGTCAAGTTTGACTTCTTTGACTGTAATTAGTCTATTCCATGTTTTATTATTTGTATTACGTGGAGTAAGTGTTGTTAATCAAAGTAATCAAAGTAATCGAATGTTTAATCGACGCGAAACGCTTTACGACTGTGAACAGTAGGAAGTAACAATGCGATAAAGTCAATCAATCAATAATCAAGCTAATCGAATCATCAATTGAACTCGAAACTCGAATTATGCGAATTTGGTGTTATATTATGTGTGTGTGTGCGCCTTACGTGTTACCTGTGCGTGCTTACTTTATGTTATGTGTAGTAATCAATCGAATCGAAACTCGAAACTCAATTGAACTCAATCGAAATAGAATTATGATGAATGGTAGCGAAAAGATAGTGTGAAATGTAGATGCTTGTATGTAGATATAGTGGTTGGAACTAAAAGTAATTTGAATAGGAAACTCTATCGTATTCATATCATCTTCAGTCGAAATCAAAATATTAGAAATCGTCGCACCGAACGCTCAAAGCAGGCTGTGAATCGATCAGGCTCCTAGCCGATCGAACAGCCCAGCCGATCGGACGGACTGTCCGATCGAGCAGGCTGTCCGATCAGGATGCCTGGCCGATCGGCCAGCTCTTTCCCATTTTGGAAGCCTATAAATAGGCCTGTCATTATCATTCTTTCCACTTTTGGAAACCCTCTGACCGACCAGCTCGTGTTCTTCATTATTTCTCAGATTTCTCTCAATCCCGGTAAGATTTCATCCTAAATTTTGTACTTTCTTGATCTATGCACGCTCCTACACCTTTCTATCTTTCAAATCTTGATTTCTAACTGAGAAATCATCAAGATCTAAGTATTCTAGGATGATGTCATCATGGTGTTCTTCAAGAACTTCATGTTTTGGCCTCAATCCACCAAGAATCACTTAGATCTAGCCGATTTCCACATGAACAAACTAAGATATATCGCAGATCTGAACATTTACATGGTGTGAAGGATTGAAAGAAGGATTTCCAACGTTGTTTCAACTCTTTTACACTCAATGCCTTCAAACCGGTAGAAATGGAGCTTGAGCCGACTCACTAATCATTCTAATGGTTGTGTGGTTCAAGATTCGGACTCTATCTACGAGGTTCACCGATTTCGGGTTAAACGTTAAACTACCATTCCGAACCGTTCACCAACCGGACTTGGGTGATTCCTGTCCGAGCAGGGGAAACAAGTAAGAACGAAGGTGCCACTGTTCAGCTCGTTGTCAAAATACCTCGATATAACGTCAAACAACCAGAACAGCCAAGTATTAGACGAACATGCCGACCAGGTCAGAATGCTGACCGATCGAATAGGCTGTTCGAACGAACAGCCCAACCGATCGGACATGTCAGTAGATCGACCAGGCCAGCCGATCGGCTAGCACATGGCCCCACACTTTGACAATTTCATAAAGTATAGTATTGAATGAAGTGATGTTCGATCGAACTACGGTTTGGGTTGAAATACTCTTCGGATCATGAGATACCATGCTTCAACACTTAATCGATTTTTCAACTCGTTCAACGTATTGGAGTGTCACCCGATCGAACATGTTGTCCGATCAGGTGACATCCCATTGAGGACCCATTCTGAAGTACCTAACCGATCGGTTAAGCCGGCCGATCGAACAGGCCGTTCGATCGATCGACCTGAAAGGTAAGAACACTTCAATGTTCTCAAATACTACAATGAAAACTTCAAAAGGGCAAGCCATCATACACAAACACATCCTACTCAAAGGAAGAAACAATCCACTCGAACAGTCCAACCAATCGAGCCTACCGGCCGAACGAACAGGCTGTCCGAACGGACTGTTCAACCGAACGAACAACCCGTTCGATCGAACCTATAGTTCGATCGACCAGGCTGTTCGACCCATCATCACTTGTTTCCATTTAATGCGTTACTCATTGTTATGCCATCAAACTATTCAGGCTAACCTTACTCTCAAGCGCTCCCTTCAATCCATCAATCAATCGCTGTGAGTATACTCGAACCCTTTTCGCTTTAGCACTTTTGGGTGTTACATACGTTACTTATCAAAAATCACAATCGAACACACTACTCAATTATTTAAACGCTAACCGTTCTGCATGTATTACGTGACTAAATGAATGCTTGTTATTATGTTTACACGTGGAATGTTGTCTACCCGCCTTAACGACGTAGTACTATAGTTTGGACTCAGCACCCGTTCACACGGGGGTTGTTAAGGACAATTACTTGCATGGATTACGGTGGTAATCATGTATTGCGAACTGCCTCGGGCAGTCAACCCGCAGTCATTGGTAGCGATAGTTCCATGTCGATAATTAACATACTTCGTTTTCCTCTGTGTACGTGTTGGTTATGCGTAAACTATTTCGAACTCTATATGCTATATCAAACTTGTATGCTCACCTTTACATTTTATGTATTGACTTTATTTTAACGTATGTGACAGGCAATTAGGATGCTTATCTGCTAGGAAGGCGAACTTAGAATAAGCGTCTAGAGCATAGTTGTCTGTAGATCTTGCAGATCGAGTCTCTAGAAGCATTTGATCAATATTCATATTTGAATCTGAGTTGTCGGAACATAATATTTGACTAGTTGTTATCTGTAATAATTTGTTTTATTATCTGGGATACAGTATGGGACATATTAATCAAACTAAATAGTAATGATAGTTGTTGTGGAAACTTCTGGACAATTTGTTTCGCTCAGTGCCATGCCCCGATGATTCCGCCATCGGTTGGGGTGTGACAGATTGGTATCAGAGCCATAACTATAGGGAATTAGGCTAGACACGACCTAGTCCGGGTTGTTGTCTTAGAGACCTAGACTATAGTTAGGAACCAACAAACCAAGCTTATATGCTATATCCTGTTACTCTTCGCTATCACTGCACTCGAATTTTCGAACAAAGTCAAGCGATTTAGTCGGGACTAAGTGTGAAAACCGCAAACTCTCGACTAAATTGTTTGATCAATGCTGATTTTACCAATTTATCAATGGTTTTCTCATTTCTTTCAATAACAAACGAGGAAAATTATACCAAATCAGGAGTGAAATCCATATTTTGATGAATAATCTCCTCAATTTTTACTAAAACAAGGAAGAAGTTGCTAAGCTAGGGGTGAAACCCTAACCTTGACAACTTGTTCCGGATTTTATTTTTCTCACCAAAGCCTAGACGGACTCCAACGACTTGAACTCACAAGCATGACCTAGGGAATGCGTGTTGAATGCCCAAGAATCGAGGCAGAAACACGACCCTGAAAGTCGAAAAGTGACGACAAGTCTATTCAGAATAGTCGGATCGCTTTGGGTAGTCAATGTCTAGTAGCCACATACAATCTATTCCTCGATTTTATGTGTTTCGATTCTGAGCTCGCAACTGCCAACTCTGATAACTCGTTGATTTTATGTGTTTTAAGTGTACTTGTCTGTTTACGTGTTTTGATTTTGAAAATAATTTTATTTTCGCTATCACTTCGATCGACACACACGACTCGTATTGCTATTCTATCTCAAGACGCTAACAAGTCGTGCAATTTTAGACAATATTATGCTACGATTATGCTATACTACTCGACACGCTATACGACTATACTATACTAACTCGATATGCTATTCGCGATCGCTATATTCGAATAACTCGTAAAACTTAGATGCAGTCAGGATACTGTATGTGCTACTGTGTGCGGATAGGAGAATTACGTGACATTAACTGCATCTGTGATTAAATGCCTCTGTGCTTATGTGCTTCTGTGATTCTGTGCTCTATGTGCTTCTGTGATTACGTGAATATGTGGTTTTGTGCCTATGTGTTTATGAGGTTCATGCCTTATCGTGTTCCTGAGCTTTAGTGAGTAGTAGACGTGTGAGGTGAGATTCGATTTGTTGTGTCTGAGACCCACGACAATGTCTGTTGCAGACCATGTCGTCATCTGGACACCGAACCCCTCTTACCTGCCAAGAAAAGAGAGACCGTCGTCTTGCTGCTATCATCGCCAAGCAAGTGGCAAAAGCTGTAAGCGAGGTGTATGAAAACGTCAGTAAATCGTCTTAGGAGTCACGAACCAAAGCTCCTAAAGATGCTAATAAGAGCGTTTTCAGCTTCAAACAGTTTAAGGCATGCGGACCAAAAGAGTTCGCCGGAGAAGATGGCCCTACCGCCATGTTTCAATGGTTTATTCGGTTGAAGTCACTCTGCGCCAAAGCGGCTGTCCTGAAAGTCTCCGTACCCTCAATGCGACCGGTGTCTTCCAGTCCCGAGCTCTAGACTGGTGGACGACCGAACGAAACAAATGCGGGAATGATGCAGCTTATGAGCTGACTTGGGAAGAGGTGAAGGCCATCATGATGGACGAATTCTGCCCTCCCCATGAACGCTAAAAGCTGGAGGACGAGTTTTGGAACATCAAGCAGAAGGACGGAGACAACGCTGCTTTGACTGCTCGCTTCAAGCAGCTTAGCATTATCTGTCCCGATTAAGTCAAGACGCCAGACATGGCCATCAAGAAGTACATTCGAGCTCTACCTGATTGTGTTGCCGACTTTGTTCACGCCGCCAAGACGTCATCAATTGAGGAGACCTACTTGCTTGCCGCCGAGATCAATGACAAGCGGGTAAAATCTGGTTTCTGGGATAAGCCATCCAAGTCTCTGCATCAAGCTACTACTGCACCAACCGCCGACACCACCACTGCTCAACCATCCAAGTCATCACGTAGCAAGAAGAAGCACAACAACAGCAGCTCCAGCAACAAAAACTGTGCTGTCACAATAACTGCTGCCCCTCTCCAAGCCGTACAGGCTCAGCAGCAGTCTTATCACCGACCAGCCCCAGTGACCAATGCGCCGCCAGCAAAGCGTGCTTACACAGGTCCCCACCCGCTCTGCCCGACATGCTCATATCATCATTCGGTGGGACTCGCCTGTCGCTTCTATGCTCATTGCAATCTCTACGGTCATTTCACTGCGAACTGTCGCTATGGTCCCTGAAACACCGCAGCTCCTGCCGCCGCTCATCAAGCTCTACTCCCAGCCCCTCAAGGCCAACCCGCAGCTCAAGCACCCGCGGTCAATGCTCGATTCTGCTTTGCATGTGGTGATCCTAACCATTTTGCAAACATGTGCCCGAACAGGGTGGTGAAACAAGAGCCCCAACAGCAGCAGCAGCAACCTCAACAGCAGCAGCAAGCAGCCCGTGCCAGAACCTTCAACATCAATGCCCGTCAAGCCCAGGCTGAAAACAACGTGGTTAATGGTACGTTCCTTGTGAATGGTATTTATGCATCGTGTTTGTTTGATACTGGAGCCGATAACTGCTTTGTGTCGTTTGAATTCGAGAAGCTCCTTAGTCGTAAGCACTCTTATCTCCCCTCGCCATTCGAAGTCGAAGTCGCTACTGGAAGAACTGTCGCCGTTACCTCTGTTCTTCGTGATTGTACCCTCGAGCTCAACAATCACATCTTCCCAATCGACCTTATTCCGATGCAGCTTGGAAGCTTCTATGTCATAATAGGCATGGACTTTCTTCGCGAAAACCATGCTGAAGTTGTGTGCTTTGATAAAATGATTCGATTCTCGCTCGCTAATTGTGATCTATAATGTGTGTACGGTGAAACAGCTTCGAAGCTCATGTCATGCATCCAAGCTAGCAAGTATCTCCGCAAGGAATACAGAGCTTTCTTGGCCAACATTGTAGTAGCGGAGAAGGAAAAGAAAAAGAAGGCCGAAGTCAAAGACGTTCCAGTGGTTCGTGAATTTCCTCAGGTGTTCCCTGATGATCTTCCTGGACTACCGCCAAGTCGTGATATCGACTTTCGTATCGACCTCATCCCTGGAGCTAATCCCGTAGCCAAAGCTCCTTATCGACTCGCTCCATCCGAGATGCGGGAACTTTCGAACCAACTCCAGGAGTTACTTGAAAAAGGCTTTATTCACCATAGCACCTCTCCTTGGGGCGCACCAGTCCTTTTCATTAAAAAGAAGGATGGGTCGTTCAGGATGTGCATCGACTATCGGGAGTTGAATAAGTTAACCATCAAGAACCGTTACCCTCTACCTCGAATCGATGACTTGTTTGATCTGTTGCAAGGTGCTAAGTGTTTCTCGAAGATCGATCTACGTTCAGGCTATCATAAATTGCGCATTCAAGAGGAAGACATCCCCAAAACTGCATTTCGAACTCGATTCGGCCATTATGAATTCGTTGTTATGCCTTTTGGTTTAACTAACGCACCCGCGGTTTTCATGGATCTGATGAATCGCGTGTGTAAGCCATTTCTAGACCGTTTCGTCATCGTGTTCATCGACGATGTCTTGATCTATTCCAAGTCGAAAGCCGAACACGCGCAACATCTACGTTTGGTTCTCGAGTTACTTCAGGGGAATCAACTCTATGCCAAGTTTTCCAAGTGCGAATTCTGGCTAGAGGAGGTTCAGTTTCTGGGTCACATCGTTAATAGTCAAGGTATTCATGTCGATCCCGCGAAGATCGAAGCAGTTAAGAGTTGGATTACGCCTAAGAACCCATCTGAAGTTCGTTCTTTTCTCGGACTAGCAGGCTATTATCGACGATTTATCGAAGGATTCTCTAAAATCGCTGTGCCACTTACCGCCCTTACTCATAAAGACAAGCCTTTTGTTTGGGGAACCGAACAAGAGTCTGTTTTTCAAACCCTCAAGCATATGCTTTGCAATGCTCCTGTTCTCACGTTGCCCGACGGAAACAACGATTTCATTGTCTATTGTGATGCTTCCAACCTTGGTCTTGGCTGTGTTCTCATGCAACGGGACAAGGTTATAGCTTACGCATCTCGTCAGCTCAAAATCCACGAGAAGAACTATACAACCCATGATCTCGAGCTAGGCGCAATTGTTTTTGCAGTGAAGATTTGGCGACACTACCTGTATGGTACCAAGTGTACGATCTTCACCGATCACAGGAGTTTACAACACATCTTTAATGAGAAAGAACTTAACATGCGTCAACGCCGATGGGTAGAACTTCTTAACGATTACGACTGTGTGATTCGTTATCACCCAAGCAAGGCAAATGTTGTTGCCGACGCGCTCAGCAGACGGAGTTATTTGCTCAGTATTCACAATACCCAAGCCCCGCATGATCTCGAAACCCTCATCCGCGAAGCCCAGCATGCTTGCTTTAATGAACGCACTTTGAAGAAAGAGAGGATCTATCACGATGGAGCTCAGCTGGTAAGCAAAGCAAATGGGATTTTCTATTATCTGGACCGAATTTGGATCCCTAAGCGGACCGATTTGCGAAAGATTATAATGGACAAAGCTCACAAATCCCGATATTCTATTCATCTCGGTGCCGATAAAATGTACCAGGATCTTCGCTATAAGTACTGGTGGCCGGGCATGAAACGGGATATCGCTCTTTATGTTGGAAGTTGCTGACTTGTGCGAGAGTTAAGGCTGAACATCAACGACCTTCTGGCGTACTCGAACAACCTCCAATCCCTATATGGAAGTGGGAGAGTATAGTTATGGATTTCATAACCAAACTTCCGCCCACGCCATCAGGTCACGACAGCATTTGGGTTATAGTTGATCGTCTGACCAAATCAGCCCACTTTTTGCCAATACGGGAGGACTACAAGGTAGAACGACTAGCTCGAATCTACACCGACGAGATCATGGTAATCATGGTATGCCTCGTGACATCATTTCAGACCGTGACTCTCAGTTTACTTCGCGATTGTGGGAAATGTTTCAAGCAGCTCTTGGTACGACGCTTAACCTGAGTACCGCATTCCATCCTCAAACCGACACACAGACTGAAAGGACGATCCGTACTCTTGAAGACATGCTCCGTGCGTGTGTCATAGACTTCGGTGGTAGTTGGAACAAATACCTTCCGTTAGTCGAATTTTCGTACAACAACAGCTATCATGCCAGCATACAAATGGCACCATTCGAGGCCATATATGGAAGAAGATGTCGTTCACCTATTGTGTTGCACGAGATCGGTCATTCGCAACTAACGGGTCCCGAGCTACTACAAGAAACGACTGACAAAATTCTGCAGATTCGAGACAACTTGTCGAAAGCTCGAGATAGACAGAAAAGTTACACCGATAGAAGATGCAAGCCCCTTGAATTTGATGTTGGCGACTACGTACTCCTAAAGGTATCACCTTGGAAGGGGGTGGTCAGATTCGGCAAGAAAGGGAAACTAGCGTCTCGATATGTTGGACCTTTTAAGATTCTAAAAAGAATCGGAAAAGTCGCCTACAGACTCGAACTACCAGAGGAACTTCGTTACGTCCACCCGACTTTCGATGTGTCAAACCTCCGAAAATGCCTAGCTGATCATGATCTGATTGTACCTCTCGACGACCTTCAAGTCAACGAAACGTTGCATTTCGTAGAAAAGCCTGTCGAAATCATGGATCGCCAAACCAAGCAACTCAGACGCTCGCATATCCCTATCGTGAAAGTCCGATGGGAAGGCAAACGAGGCGCGGAGTTTACTTGGAAACTCGAAAGCAACATGAAGGCTAAGTACCCGCAGTTGTTTAAATGAAGATCTGAAGCGAGAAATTGGTAAGATCATTCACGGTGCTATGCAGCTTTCAGCCTAATTTTGGGACAAAATTCCCTAAACAAGGGGAGGCTGTAACACCCCGTGTTATCGAATGTCAAAGTCAAAGTCAACGTCCAAGTCAAGTTTGACTTCTTTGACTGTAATTAGTCTATTCTATGTTTTATTATTTGTATTATGTTGAGTAAGTGTTGTTAATCAAAGTAATCGAAGTAATCGAATGTTTAATCGACGCGAAACGCTTTACGACTGTGAATAGTAGAAGTAACAATGCAATAAAGTCAATCAATCAATAATCAAGCTAATCGAATCATCAATTGAACTCGAAACTCGAATTATGCGAATTTGGTGTTATATTACGTGTGTGTGTGTGTGTGTGCCTTACGTGTTACCTGTGCGTGCTTACTTTATGTTATGTGTGGTAATCAATCGAATCGGAACTCGAAACTCAATCGAACTCAATCGAAATCGAATTATGATGAATGGTAGCGAAAAGATAGTGTGAAATGTAGATGCTTGTATGTAGATATAGTGGTTGGAACTAAAAGTAATCTGAATAGGAAACTCTATCGTATTCATATCATCTTCAATCGAAATCGAAATATCAGAAATTGTTGCACCGACCGCTCAAAGCAGGCTGTGAATCGATCAGGCTCCTAGCCGATCGAACAGGCCAGCCGATCGGACGGACTGTCCGATCGAGCAGGCTGTCCGATCGGGATGCCTGGCCGATCGGCCAACTCTTTCCCCTTTTGGAAGCCTATAAATAGGCCTGTCATTGTCATTCTTTCCACTTTTGGAAACCCTCTGACCGACCAGCTCGTGTTCTTCACTATTTCTCAGATTTCTCTCAATCCTGGTAAGATTTCATCCTAAATTTTGTACTTCCTTCTTCTATGCACGCTCCTACACCTTTCTATCTTTCAGATCTTGATTTCTAACCGTGAAATCATCAAGATCTAAGTATTCTAGGATGATGTCATCATGGTGTTCTTCAAGAACTTCATGTTTTGGCCTCAATCCACCAAGAATCACTTAGATCTAGCCGATTTCCACATGAACAAACTAAGATCTATCGCGGTAAGATTTCATCCTAAATTTTGTACTTTCTTGATCTATGCACGCTCCTACACCTTTCTATCTTTCAAATCTTGATTTCTAACTGAGAAATCATCAAGATCTAAGTATTCTAGGATGATGTCATCATGGTGTTCTTCAAGAACTTCATGTTTTGGCCTCAATCCACCAAGAATCACTTAGATCTAGCCGATTTCCACATGAACAAACTAAGATCTATCACAGATCTGAACATTTACATGGTGTGAAGGATTGAAAGAAGGATTTCCATCTTTCTTTCAACACTTTTACACTCAATGCTTTCAAAACGGTAAAAACGGAGCTTGAGCCGACTCACTAATCATTCTAGTGGTTGTGTGGTTCAAGATTCGGACTCTATCTACGAGGTTCACCGATTTCAGGTTAAACGTTAAACTACCGTTCCGAACCGTTCACCAGCCGGACTTGGGTGATTCATGTCCGAGCAGGGGAAACAAGTAAGAACGAAGGTGCCATGGTTCAGCTCGTTGTCAAAATACCTCGATATAACGTCAAACAATCAGAACAGCCAAGTGTTAGACGAACAGGCCGACCAGGTCAGAATGCTGACCGATCGAACAGGCTGTTCGAACGAACAGCCCAACCGATCAGACATGTCAGCCGATCGACCAGGCCAGCCGATCGGCTAGCACATGGCCCCACACTTTGACAATTTCATAAAGTATAGTATTGAACGAAGTGATGTTCGATCGAACTACGGTTTGGGTTGAAATACTCTTCGGATCATGAGATACTATGCTTCAACACTTAATCGATTTTTCAACTCGTTCGACGTATTGGAGTGCCACCCGATCGAACATGCTGTCCGATCAGGTGACATCCCACTGAGGACCCATTCTGAAGTACCTAACCGATCGGTTAAGCTGGCCGATCGAACAGGCCGTTCAATCGATCGACCTGAAAGGTAAGAACACTTCAATGTTCTCAAATACTACAACGAAAACTTCAAAAGGGCAAGCCATCATACACAAACACATCCTACTCAAAGGAAGAAACAATCCACTCGAACAGTCCAATCGATCGAGCCTACCGGCCGAACGAACAGGCTGTCCGAACGGACTGTTCAACCGAACGAACAACCCGTTCGATCGAACCTACAGTTCGATCGACCAAGCTGTTCGACCCATCATCACTTGTTTCCATTTAATGCGTTACTCATCTTCATGCCATTTAATGCATTACTCATATTTATGCCACTACGGCACTTTTGCAATAACCCCCAATGATGTCACCATGCTGACTGGACTGCCACATGGCAGAAAACGCCCCATGGTGGAGGCATTATTGATAAAACCACTACACATGGTCTTAGAATAAGAAAATAATAATGGAACAGATTAAAACTTTTGCAACAATTACAATAAATAAACAAATAGATAAATTGTAGGAAATGGGTCACATTTTTATTAATAAAATTAATAAAAAAAAGAGATACTCTCTTTAAATATTTGGGAAATTGTAGCACATGAACCGTGTATACATTCAAACGAAAATAAATATGAAGTAAAACATATTTAATAAAACAATCGATTCAAACCAATATCTTCAAAGGATAAAGTCTTCAACTTGATCTTTAACCGCGTCTATTTGTATGGTTCGTTGTGTTTCCAGTCCGTTGTGTATGATTCAACAAGGTCTTGAACCACGCCTTCTTATACAATAATTTCCTACAAAAGAAACAAACAAACATTGACGATTATGGCTGAGGCACGTGTTCAAACACACTTCCCTTAAAACAGATTTCGCGCCTCTACTAAAGACGACGCGTCTGTCTCCCAGGGTACAACAGCCGAAGCAGTATGTACTGCCAGAGATGGCCACGCGCCCGAGGTTACACCAGATAAAATTATAGTGTTAGAAGTTGTGGAAAAAATGATATGAAGATGATTGAATTGAGTACAGAAAACTCATCTCTCTATAATATCCAACATATGGATGTTCAAGTCTTCACCACTTCTCCAAGAATTCTTCATACATATTATCTTTCTCTTGTAGTTTTCTCATCATACCAATGAGTCACATACCCTACCATTTACTACAAGAGTTGTATGTAGTGAAGAGTTTCTTGGTGATTTTATTAGAGACATAAAACTCTAATAAAAGTTTCACTTAATTAGTGATTTAATTAGAGACATAAAACTCTAATAAAAGCTAATCAAGTGACATAAAACTCTACTCAAGAGTTTCACATATGGAGTTTAATTAGTAATTATAATTTCATTCAATTATAATTTAACTAAATATCCATTCACTAATTTTTCCAACAATCCCCCACATGAATGGAGATTGTTCAAAACACTTAAAATTTCCAATGTAACCTCGACAGTTGAGTTTTGCATACGATAGGTAGGTGTTACCCTTTGAACCTTCGCTTATGAAATGCACTTAGCCCACTAGCTCTGAGTAGATCTCGATGTCTTTGAACTCGTCTGCCGTTTGTGTAGACGACAATACACTTCACACAAGACTCTCCCTAGCCGGGTCATCTCCTCATAGTCGTGTCCAATAATGGTCGTGGAACACTTTCCTGGTTCTGCGAGAGCTCTAGGAATTGTGCCCCCAATTCCATTCGAAGCGACCCCACTTCTCTCTAACATAGGTGATTCTCCTTAGATCATTAAAAGCATTGTGGTTATCGTGATCTATCCAAATCATTTACCACATATTATGCTTAGCCTCACACTTGTCACTTTTAGGAATGGACTAGGAAGGTTATTAATCTTTATAGTAAACTACCTTATTAAATGCGTAGGGTTATTCCCCCACAGTGACCTCGCTTATTCATACAATTAGGTTTTCCTATTGAACTCAATTCTTGGGATCTCCAGTCTACTGAGTTAGGTTTCCATCATATGAACTTCATTTTTCAAGGGCTTCAGTCCCATTCCACAACTTGATCTCTAATAAACCCTCAGGTTGTTGGATCCATAACATTAGCAAATAACTTTGCGTATTTGAGATCAGTTGTCATGATGTGTTCTTAACTCATAAGTTAATTTTGCCTATTGTCAACTTCTAAGACTATAACCTCAGTGGCCATCTGAATCTGGTTATAACATATGTCTTCGTAAGATACGTGTATCATTTAAGGCAAACACATCTCCATTATGCACTACGACCTTTGTGTCCTCCACTTAGTCGTCTATTTGCAATGTTAGATTGGATTACAAAATCCTTATTGCTAAAACAAATGCAAGACACCCCCCACATTTATGTGTTATTGGATAACATTTAGATGTGTTAATGAGAACCATTTCTACATACCCTTATAGGGTTGTTTCTTAAATGGTTCCTCCCCCACATTTCTTGCCATTTGATCAACATTTCCGTAACACCACTTATGGCGACATTTATACAAATATGATTGAACAAGACCAACCTTATTGTATCAGTGAATTCAACTCATATTGCATTAGCTTACACAAGCTTCCGAGCTGACCAAAGCAACACATGCCATTGTCATAAGTTTGTCACCAACTTAGAATAATTCTAATTTAACATCTAGAATAAGCTTAGACAATGAGTTCTCCTCATTAGCTTTTTGAATAAACTCTTAAAAGTTACATGTCATTTCCTTATAATGAATGAAAATTCTCTCTCAACTTTGTCCATACACAAATTCTTTTTGTGTTCATACACATTTGAATGTTTAGAGTTAATTAGTCTCCGTCAAGACCCATAATTAACCAAGTACTAGTCTAGCATGCTTTAGACTACAATACTTTAGCATGTGAACAGAAGATGCATCATTCTGATTCTTCACAGCCCTAAGGATATCATAATATCACTTTGCAACATTCATCCCTTGTTAAGACAAAATAATGAGACTTATTCATAATCCTAAAACATCAATATTTAGGAAGGTCTCACAAATTATTGTATATAGCACACAGCTAAATTTCATCATTCATTTAAGGAACATAACTTGTTTACCTTTGATCTCCAACGATCTACCATTGACTCATAAGTACTTAAACATAAGTCTTAATCCAAGTCACTTGGTGAACACATTCATCACCAACAAGATAAATGTTTCTCGTCTACAATCACTATTATGTGTGAGATAGAGTCAACTAGATCGACACTCAACAACATGGCGTCATAATTTTGCCATAAGTGATTTGCACACATGTATTGTTATTCATTAGGAGATATGTATATTTAGGATGATCTCCCAAATGAATGTAAAATCTCCATATAGATCTAACAATAATCAAGTGGTAGACGCATCTACTTATAAATCTCGCAAGATTTATTAAAGGTATACAATAACATATAGTACTTTTACTTCCATATGTTAAAATTCACACTTGTGAATTTTTTCAATGACTTCTAATGAAGTATGCGACATGAATGTCGTTAGTGTATTTCATCTCAATACACTCACTACGTTCTTTCACTACTCATTCATGATTTGGTTATACATTTGATATTTCATCTTTGACTTTTAGTCAATGTAACAACTCTCAAGTTGTTTATGTCCAAGTATTTTCATGTACTATCCGTTTAAAACCATATTCCTTTAAACAATGTATAACCGACGTTATAATTATTTTCCACAAAAATAATTTATACGTCACAACCATTAGTGATTTATTTCTTTGTAAAAAAAATTGCATGTGTTATCCGAAGATATTGAACACAAAACAATAAAATACATTGGAAACTAAATCATAAGTGCCAATCACTTTTGAAATTTAAACGAAAGCATAGACAATATGTAGACATCAAATTGCAAAGTGCTTTTATCTTCAACACTTTATAATCTGACCGAAATCTTTTCAACAATATCGTCCCATGGCATGTCTTGAGGTACTCCCTCAATAAGACTCCATGCACTTGTAAGTACAAGTTCCCCATTTCATCTTGAAACTTTAAACTTGGACAATTATGCTCAAAACAACACCAAGTTGTTACAAATACTACATTTAAGTAGTAAACTTGAACAATTAAAATTTGTTCACAACAACACCAAGTTGTTTTTCACCAAATAACATTTTCTAACACGCATGTTAGAAAAAATGTTATAACAAGCACATTATAGAATCGAACGTTTACATAAAACGTTTTTTGAAAGATATAGTTTATAAAATAAACCATTTCTCATCATGTTTAATGCACACATATGCAATTAAATGTTTACATAAAACATTTCTGTTCATCATGAACAATCTCTAACCTCGTATTCGTGATACACATTTTCTAACACAAGTGTTAGAAAATTTAAGTCATTTTATATAAAACATGACCATTTAGATTTAGAAATCACAAATTAAAGTTGGTGATAAAATCACACACAACTACACCATCACTTTATGGTGATTTAATTCTTTTATTCTTACTCTTATATTTTTTTTTTTCAATCTCATCAAGTTAGGCACATAGCCTACTTTTAATACAAGAGGCATGGGGTGGAGATAACTCTCACTTAATTAAAGATTTTATTAGAGACATAAACTCTAATAAAAACTAATAAATTGACATGAAACTCTCCTTAAGAGTTTATCTTCCATATAAAGAGTCTAGTAAATGATTTTAATTTCATTAAATTCATATAAATACCACACCATCATTTTATGGTGATTTATTTCCTTGAAGCCAATTAAACATCAACTTCAATGTATGACATTTTATTTCTAAATCATACAAAGCATTAAAAACAATGCTACAACAAATTACTTATATAAAATGTTTACATAAAACATTTCAAAGCATTTGTATTTTAACCATTTTTAACAATCATGTTAAAAATGAAAGAAATTCTAACGCGCACGTTAGAAATATTAACATTTCCACAAAATGTTAATTCGACTTGCTAAAAACACATATCTAGTTCAAATAAATAAGTCATTTCTAATACACACGTTAGAAACTAAACAATTAAAAAATTGCTTCCAAACTAACTCTTTTCATGAACGTTTCTAACTCACATGTTAGAAGACAAATGATTACAAAAATCATTATAAGACTTATTTGTCCATATCAATCCATGGGTGGATGAAAAGTCTACTTTAAATAGAGACTTAACTAGAGACATAAACTCTAATAAAGTAACATAAAACTCTTATTTAAAGACATAAAAACTCTTCTTAAGAGAATTTAGTGTTTACAAAAAACGTATGGTTTACACCAATAATTCCGGTCTAACACACATGTTAGAGAATTTAACGTTTAAAAAAAACGTATGGTTTACACGAATAAACCCGATCTAACACAAAAGTTAGAAAAATTAACGATTCCCAAAATCGTTTCAAAATCAAACGTTGGAACTAAAACTATTCGTTTTGTACCACGGTATAGGATTTAAGATTGTATCTCAATCTCAAAAAAAAATCCAAACACAACAAGTTGTATTACATACATATTTCCCAAAATAATTATTTATAAGTTCATAATCTCTAAAATATTTTTTTATTCTATTATAAATCCTTTCGTAAACCCAAAATCCTTATAAATAAGGTTTTTAAGATTGTACCAACAATCTCATTAAATCTGTTTTAAGTTTGTAGGAAATGGGTCACATTTTTATTAATAAAATTAATAAAAAAAGAGATACTCTCTTTAAATATTTAGGAAATTGTAGCACATGAACCGTGTATATATTCAAACGAAAATAAATATGAAGTAAAACATATTTAATAAAACAATCGATTCAAACCAATATCTTCAAAGGATAAAGTCTTCAACTTGATCTTTAACCGCGTCTATTTGTATGGTTCGTTGTGTTTCCAGTCCGTTGTGTATGATTCAACAAGGTCTTGAACCACGCCTTCTTATACAATAATTTCCTACAAAAGAAACAAACAAACGTTGACGATTATGGCTGAGGCACGTGTTCAAACACACTTCCCTTAAAACAGATTTCGCACCTCTACTAAAGACGACGCGTCTGTCTCCCAGGGTACAACAGCCGAAGCAGTATGTATTGCCAGAGATGGCCACGCGCCCGAGGTTACACCAGATAAAATTATAGTGTTAGAAGTTGTGGAAAAAATGATATGAAGATGATTGAATTGAGTACAGAAAACTCATCTCTCTATAATATCCAACATATGGATGTTCAAGTCTTCACCACTTCTCCAAGAATTCTTCATACATATTATCTTTCTCTTGTAGTTTTCTCATCATACCAATGAGTCACATACCCTACCATTTACTACAAGAGTTGTATGTAGTGAAGAGTTTCTTGGTGATTTTATTAAAGACATAAAACTCTAATAAAAGTTTCACTTAATTAGTGATTTAATTAGAGACATAAAACTCTAATAAAAGCTAATCAAGTGACATAAAACTCTACTCAAGAGTTTCACATATGGAGTTTAATTAGTAATTATAATTTCATTCAATTATAATTTAACTAAATATCCATTCACTAATTTTTCCAACATAAAATTAATTTGAAAATTTGAAACCAAATTTTCATAAATAAATATAAAATATTAGTGTACTTCGTTTGGCAAATTGAGTGTTATTCTACTTGTGTCTTCTAACGTTTTATATTTTTATTCTTCATCTTTTGCAACAAATTCAAGGGGTATTGGATTTTAATAATCCCAAGTTTCACTGATTGGCCGGTAATAATCCTAACTTCAAAAATTGCCTACAACAGTCCCAACTTGTAAGATTTTGGCCACCAATGATCATTGTCTAACTGGGTTATAACCCAGTTAGTTTTTTGAAGTTTTGAGCTGCGGAGAAGGTCACTAGACGTTGGAGATGACAAGTGGTGGTCTCCTTTGGTGGTTTCAGGGGTAAAGAAGGTCGTTGGAATAAGTTGCAGGTCACCGGAGTTGCGTAGATGGTGGAAATATTAAACTTTTGAGAAGTGGAGAAGATTACAGGAGGTTAGAGATGATTGGTGGTGGTCTCGTTTGGTCGTTTCAGGGGTAAAACGGGTCGCCGGAATAAGTTGAAGGTCACCAGCCCAACAAGGTTATAACCTAGTTAGACAAGGATCATTGGTGGCCAAAATCTTACAAGTTGGGACTGTTGTAGGCAATTTTTGAAGTTGGGATTATTACCGGCCAATTAGTGAAACTTGGGATTATTAAAATCCAATACCCCTAAATTCAACAGCTTAGTTTTTTTTTTCTTTATAACCTTGATATCACCTCTAGCCTTTGTAATCAACAGATTCACGGTGTTTGTGTTTTAGAAAACATTCGATATTCATGCATCTTTAAGTATTCCTATTACATGCGTACATAATCATATTATATAGTCATATAGATGCTTCGAATGAAAAGCAAAACTATGTCTCATACCCTGGATTTAAAATGATGTAAGAAACTGTGTCATTGCATATCTTTAAGATCTCATTCCAAAAGAAAATAGGAATATTTTAATTACGTGGAAATTTGAATACAAAATACTTTAATTACGAGTTACGACCATGGGATTTGAGACTATTCCAATCAGTAGATTTATTATTCACAACAAGTTGATCGACCCTGTTTGTTCTTCTGACCAAGTATTTTAGGCGGTTGATCACATTTTGTTAGTTAGTATAATGTCAGTTAATGGGTCCCTAGGCCAGTAGACAACTTTGAATACAAAATCCTTCGATTACCAGCATATGATTTGAGCATATTTCAACCAGTATTGGTATATATACACGCACAAAGTAGATGCGTATTCATTCACAATACATCATGCATTTCCCCTTCGTATTTCTCTTACCTTTAATAACCCTATGTTATTCTCCACAAGTTGTTGCATCTTCTTCTTCTTCATCAAGTGTATTAGCACAAGGCTCATCACTCTTTGTTGAAAAGAAAGATCATTTGGTTTCATCAAATGGCCTTTTCACAGCCGGATTTCACGAGATTGGCCAAAATGCTTATTGCTTTGCAATATGGTTTTCTGAGCCCACATTGGATGGAGATCATACATTAGTTTGGATGGCAAACCGCGACCGGCCTGTTAACGGAAAACGCTCAAGGCTTTCCTTGTGGAAAAACGGTAACCTTGTTCTAACGGACGCTGGCCAAAGCATTTGGACCACCAACACTCATTCTAATTCGTCCTTGCAACTGCAACTCCTTGACTCGGGTAACCTTGTTCTTACCCGGTTAGAAAAAGAATCGTATCTTTGGCAAAGCTTTAGTTTTCCAACCGATACCATCCTTCCCAATCAGCCGTTCACCAAAGATACCGTCCTTATATCTTCCACAAGTTTAACAAATTTTTCTTCTGGCTTCTACAAATTCTACTTTGACAATGACCATGTACTTCGCCTTCTTTACACCAACAATGAATTTCCCAGCATTTATTGGCCTATGCCTTGGTTAGAATCATGGGAATCGGGAAGGTCTATTTACAATAATAGTAGAATTGCTTTGCTTGATTCCAATGGGTATTTCCATTCCTCAGACGATCTTACTTTTACCACCACAGACTATGGTGATGCCCTTCAAAGAAGACTCACCCTTGATGTTGATGGCAATATTAGAGTTTACTCACTTAACCAAAGAAGTTGGAGTCTTTCATGGCAAGCAATCTCAATACCATGTACTATACGTGGGATTTGTGGTCCAAACAGTCTTTGTACTTACAACTCTGAATCAGGAAGGAAATGTGCTTGCATGCATGGATACAAGAGCAAGAACCACTCTGACTTGTCTTTCGGGTGTGAACCTATACATGATCTTTCTGGACATTATGAAAACTATGACTTCTTCAAGCTCCCTCGTGTGGAATTTTATGGATTTGATTCTCAATCTATAGAAAGATCCGATTTCACAGAATGCAAGAAGGCATGCCTCAATAACTCAAATTGTAAAGCATTCCAACTCTCCTTCGATGAACACACACGCTCCTCAAGATGTTATGTCAAGACTTTGCTGTTCAATGGCCACCACAAGGATACTCATATCGACACTTTTCTTAAGCTACCTAAATCTGATGTATTAGCATATAATTCATCTATTGCCAATGAGTCCAACTTGTATTGTGTGACTTCTATAATGCAGCCAAAGCATGAGAGAAAGAGTGTAAATGGGTCCGTCAAGTTCATGTTGTGGTTCTCCATCATCTTTGGTGTAATTGAATTTGCATCCTTTGTATTCTTCTATTATATCACCAAAGAACCCTCAGGTACAACAACCCAAACCTACCTAGCAATTGCTACTGGATTCAAAAGGTTTACATACGCTGAGATAGTGAAGGCGTCTCATAAGTTCCAAGAAGAGATTGGAAGAGGCGGTGGTGGTACTGTGTACAAAGGCAAACTTCCAGACAATCGGGTAGTAGCAATTAAGCGACTTCATGAGGCTATCCAAGGAGAAGCTGAATTTCTAGCAAAGATGAGCACAATCGGAAAGATAAATCATAGGAACTTGATTGAAACATATGGTTATTGTGCTGAGGGAAAACATAGGATCTTGGTCTATGAGTACATGGAGAATGGCTCATTAGCTAACAACATAGGTCGTAACCAGCTTGATTGGCAAAACATATTTGAAATTGCATCTGGCGTTGCGAAAGGGCTAGCTTATCTACATGAAGAATGCTTGGAGTGGGTTTTACATTGTGATGTTAAACCACAAAATATATTGTTGGATGCTAGTTATAACCCAAAGGTGGCTGATTTTGGTCTGTCCAAGCTATTCCAACAAGGCAAAACAGAAAATTTTGTATTTTCAAGGATAAGAGGCACCAGAGGGTACATGGCTCCAGAATGGGTGTTTAATCTTCCAGTCACTTCAAAAGTTGATGTTTATAGCTACGGGATGGTGGTGCTAGAGATGATAACAGGAAGAAGTCCCACATATGATCAACCAAGTGATGATAACGAAAGGTTGGAACAAAAGAGGCTCGTAAGTTGGATAAAAGAGAAGGTCCATGAGGCTAGTGAAAGTTTGACAGAGACACACATCACAGAGATAGTGAATCCTATGGTTACGGGTGAGTATGAAGAAAATCAAATGAATAATCTTCTAAAAGTGGCTCTACAATGTGTTGATGATGACAAAGACGCTCGACCTACCATGAGTGAGGTTGTGAAGATGCTTATCCACCTGGAGATGGAAGATTAGTTAACTTTATTAGTTAAAAGTGTGGATGAATACTTTAATTTTTTAATAATATTTTATTAATCTTGTAGTTGGTTTTCTTTTTTAGATAACTTGCCTTAAAAGTTAATTTTTTCCTGTGATAATTTTTTTATTGAAAACGGATATTGTGTCGCTATCGTATTAAACTGAAACCGAAATTGATTGTTTTTTACATTGAGATAAAATATATTGAAAACACGTACTATGATGTTATCATACAAAACCAAACAAAACCACCAACAATATATGTATCACATCGGTACCGGTATTTATTTATATTGTCTTTGTTAATAATAAACTGACACCGTATCGTTACCATACCATATCGGACAACAATGGTACTTGTAGTTATATTCATTTTTCTGATTTTCTATCTGATAACGAATTTCCTGCCACTACCATACCGGACAACATTCATTATTCTTAACGGTCTTGATCAAACCACCTACAATCCCATAGTCGATGCAATACATGCTAGAGATAATCATATCTGTTTTAATTAGTTACATAAAAAACTCATTAACCATGAACATTCTTTGGCTCAATAGATTGTAAACCGTGGCATTCACCGGCCAACTTCGGTTTTCTACATTCAAAAGGGCAACACTAAACTGTGCATCTCATCAGGAAAATATGATGAACATTCCTAGGTCACGTACTACAAACTGGCTTTTCGATTCAGGGGCTTCTCACCATGTTACCTAAATAACTTATCTCTCCATGCACCATATGACAAAACGGAGGAGCTTGTTATTGGTGGTAGTTCGTGTTTACCCCTAACTCATATTGGCTCTAGTTTATACATATATTCTTAAAAGATAATATAAAATATAGGATGACAATATTGACCAAGTCAACCACTTCATATTGAATTCCTTCCAAGTGTTACAAACCTTTTCACTTGTTTGCATTTAAATCACATAAACATTCTTTTTGATTGTAAGTAATTATTTACTAACTTCAATATTTATGTATATTACTGGGAAACCCGCGCGTTGCGGCAGGGTCAACTTAAATCAAGCCTTCAAATGATTACAAAAAAAAAAAAAAAAAAAAAAAAAAAAAAAAAAAACTATATAAGGTGTGTATGCGTGTAAAAGCCCCCGCACTTCATGGCAATGCAAGGTTTTATGGGACCCAAAAAAAAGTCTAGAGGGGTTTTTAGTTTACATTAAACATAAATAGCGCAAGTTGTAACTAAAAAAAACTAAAAGGGAGACCTCCTTTAGTTTAGAAGCTTTTGTCTTAAAATGCTGGTTTCCAAAAAAGCCAAGGCCTTTTTCAAATGCGGTACATTTGACTTACATATAACTTCAAAAAGAAACGGATATAAAAACACCCGTTTGTGTTGGAAACTCGTCTCGTCTACGATGTGGAGGTTGCATGATGTAGTTAGTCTTGCGAGGGGGTGACACGCTACGAAGTGGCGGTGATCAGCCAGCCACGAGGACTGTAGCTTCCATGATGTGTTTACCATTAGCTCTATCATGTCGTTTCAGATCAAATCAATTGAAATGGGGAAAACATATCTGGGAAAACAACCTCAAAAACCATCAGCTTTATTAGCTTTGTTTATCGATGGGTGAAGCAGCAATTGACCGGTGTTTATTTTCACCGAGCAAAACTGAGGAAGAATACATGTTGGCACACAGTCCATAATGTCTTCCGGTTTCTTTCCCCTATTCAAAGTTAACTTTTAGTGCGGGTTAAAACGGTTAGGTTGAATAAACTGAGGATGGGAAAAAAGTTAAGATCAATGATACTTTTGTGTCTGTGTAGAAACGAAATGAACCTTGGTTGGATAAATTAATCAACAAGGCACATCACGGATCCAATAAAATTAATAAAAGCCATCACGAAGTCTCGTCCATTATTTGGTACTCTTTACTCCTGACTAAATAAAAAAAACCTATGTAGTATAATAAATATCACCAACTTGAAAAGAATTCCATAACTACAAAGAGTTAGTAGGCTCTATAACTGGAAGGCGGCAAATACAATAACTGGAAGGCGGCAAATACAATAACAACAACAACAACCATACCCAGTAAATCCCACAAATAGCAAAGCTACTCATAGGGTCTGGGGAGTGTGGGATGTAGACAGACCTTGTCTCTATCCCTAGGGATAGAGAGACTGCTTCCAGAAGAGACCCTCGGCTCCAAAACGAACAACAAACCAACACATCAAGTCAAAGAATATAGAAAATAGAATATAGAAAAAAGAAGTCACCTATACCAAGAGAAGATCCGAGTGACACAGTATAATGTACATCATGTATAATAGCATACAACATCATTCAGGCATATACACAAGAAGTCAATCACCGGTAAAGTCATTTAGAGAATAAGAAAAACATACGTCCTCTAAAATGCACAAATGAAATCCAAATATCTTTTTTAACATCCAACAAAAAAGGATTATATTAAAACAATCGACTTTTTTTAACGACCAAAAAGCATTTTTTAACGTCTAATAACACTAAAGAAAAAACTTGGAAATCATATAGATTCATACCTCACATATACATATGCCATGATTGGATTTGCGAATTGGATTGATAGGGCTTGAGCAGACCCTTTGCTTCGGTGTATAAATCCTGGGCTTCCGTACTTTTATCTTAAACCTACAATAGGAGGGTCACGCCCTGGATGTGTAATACAATAAAAAAGGCGGTCCAATGACCTAGCGCCCACACAAACAATCACAATGAGAACCATCACTTATTTTACAAATCACAGAAAGCAATCGATTAGCTACACTCATCGAGTCAAATAAGTCGAATTAGAAAGCACTAAAATGAGAGCCCTATATATTATACTAAGTGGCCCATACCCAACCCGACCTGGCTGTTTTTACCAAAAAAAAAAGAATAGGAAGGTGGAAAAAACAACAATGAGGTTGTTTATACATACAGTGTAAGTGCAACAGAAAGATCAGGCTTCTTCGAACTTATGCCGGATTGTATTTGGTGAAAGAAGCATAAGCAGTATTAAAACCAACTTCACAACCAAGTAGTATATGCTAGTGCTCGAATGTCGAATCACTATTTAAAACAGGGAATCGATTCAAGCCTATATTGGAATCAATTGCAATCCAAGGATGAACGTACTGAACATCAAGATGAAAATAGATAAAACATCTCGCGTTAGTATTTTAGTAGGCATAATTATTATATTTTACAACTGATAATCACTGACCTTTCCTGACTTGTGATCGGGAACATTGAAGATCACATTATACTTTTATTTACCTTTGTGAGACCTGAAAGGCCACCATGAGGCTCTTTGAATACGTTCTGAATATCCAATAGTATTTCAAAGGGGTTAAAGCAATCAAAATCTTCATAAGATTAAGCCAGCTGTTTCATATCACATTCAAAATTATAACCTATACAACACCATATATGGGTTGACTTGGTTGTGTTTTATCAAAAGTGGGTCAAATAAACAACATTAGCCTAAAGGGAAAAGGGTTGAAAGCTGTCCAAAGTCAAATTTATAAAATACACATAAATATTAATAAGGATTTATTCTTATTTTTAAGGCGATGTGTTCACGCACCAATTAACCACTCAATCGAACAAACAAACAAACTGAGTGACTAACTGTTACCTCCATTCAATCGGTCATTGGTCTGATTACCGCATCGCCGTGTCAAGTACGACTAACCGGAACCCCACCCCACTGTGAATGATACCAGTTTCAAAACCTATAAGTGAATGATAACTATGTTTTTGGTAAATACAAATTTGAAATACAGAGAAGGTGGAAGGGGGATACTATGATTTTGCTCAAGTATTTCACTTTACAGCACAAAATTCACAGGCTTTTATTTAGTCTAAATGGACTCAAGCAAGTTCATGCCAAACGCACTAAAGAACCCCCTCACACCCTGCTCTTTCAGCGGCACCCGAAAAATATCAGTAATCATAACAGAATTGCAAGCATGGGATGTTAAGAAACGTTTGGTACCGAAATCCATATCCAATTCGCATTTGACAGTATTACATTTGGCTTTAAAAGTCAAACTGTGGCTCATCTATCATCAGGTCCATATAATAATTTCAATAACTATAAAAGATTTAAAAGAAACTTAAATTGACTTAATTTTTGTTCAACTGAATGATACATATATCAGATCATCATTGCAGCATAAAACCACTAATAAAAGCTAGAGAACCTAATTTCACGTAATTATTTTGATTAAAGTCGACAATGAAAAAAATTTAAAAAACGACTCACTGGTTTTGTGGCCAGCAAGGTAATTCCAGAGAACATGTAGTTTCGATGTAGTGAGGCGTTTTAAAGACCATAGTTCTACTCCTCTTTGAATCAACGATCAGATCATGCCAAGCTTCTAAAGCACTAAAAATCATTTATTAAACGTAAAATCATAACAAAATCAAGCAATGAACAGAGGAGAGACAAGGGAAGAGTAAGGGCAGGAAAGAAAAAAAACAAGTTCTTCCCCTTAAGTTATTTCTCTGAAGGTAATTCATAAATTTTAAAGCACACGTTCACATTTTGAACATTGTCGTTCCCCTTTCAACTATCATCAGCAGAAAAAACAGAAGTTGAGATCAAGATTAACACCAATCCCTGCAAACAAGGAATGTGAACCAGAGATCAACAGAAAAGAATGACAAAACAACTTAAGTATACCTTGATTCATGGCTTCCAAACTTCTATCTTCCCCATAGATGCTCGACTCAAAGTTGGATATAAATGGATGAAATTTCAAACATCAGAACACCAATTAGAGAACTTGGATACAAATTTCGATTTATTTACGATATGGGGTCACATAGATTAGAACATGAAATTGAAAAATTAGGGTTTAGGTAAACTGACCGACGACATAGCTTTGATGAAGAGAACAACCGCCACAGACCCATCGAGCAACGACACAATCAATACATATTAGGTAATTAGGTAACTAAATTCCATGAAAATGAAGCAACCTGCAAACGTAATTCAAAACCAATCAATTAACTGTATAATACATATTACCACTTGATAACCAGATCCAAAAACTCAGCAACCATTTGCAGAAAACGAATTACGTGATTCAGCCAAAAAATCACGAAAAGGAGTCATGGGCGATTGTAGGTCTCTGATTTGGATTCAAACGCAACTAAGATTGATGGAAATGGGTGTTTTTAAGAAGAGAAAAATAAAGAGGAAGAAGTTTGGAATTCCTAATTGAATGTTTTGATTTTGAGGATGTCGATCGGTCGACAGTCGATTAGGTTTCTTCTTGAGGGCAGAGGATGATATTAATTATGTGAGTGCAATTTACTATTATACCCTTTTAGTGTCTTAAAATGTTGACTTCTTTACAATTTTACCCTCATAAAGCAAGCTTTCATCAGTTGTACATGCTGCTTTAGAATCGATACGCGTGGTATAATTACCATCTTGTACGTCACTTCTTCTTTTTAATATATTATAGATAGATAGATAGATAGATAGATAGATAGATAGATAGATAGATAGATAGATAGATAGATAGATAGATAGATAGATAGATAGATAGATAGATAGATAGATAGATAGATAGATAGATAGATAGATAGATAGATAGATAGATAGATAGATAGATAGATAGATAGATAGATAGATAGATAGATAGATAGATAGATAGATAGATAGATAGATAGATAGATAGATAGATAGATAGATAGATAGATAGATAGATAGATAGATAGATAGATAGATAGATAGATAGATAGATAGATAGATAGATAGATAGATAGATAGATAGATAGATAGATAGATAGATAGATAGATAGATAGATAGATAGATAGATAGATAGATAGATAGATAGATAGATAGATAGATAGATAGATAGATAGATAGATAGATAGATAGATAGATAGATAGATAGATAGATAGATAGATAGATAGATAGATAGATAGATAGATAGATAGATAGATAGATAGATAGATATTATAGATATATACACGAACTCTTCTACCATCTAGGAAAAACATAAACCAAACCCTTTTGTTATCTCCCTTGTTTTCTTGTCGCGAGATTCCAACGACCAAGTTTTGATGCCGCAAGGACAATCTTCGTTAGCCATTTTCGAGACCTTTTGCATCCATACACACCATTAATGTCACAAAAACTCTCTGCAATTCAAGACTTCTCATTCTAGGGCTTGGAACTTTCTTCAACTAATTCAGTGATTCTAATCCGTTTTGGGTAATTCTTGAGCCTAAACGTATTTATTTTATGTCATCTTCAAAAGCACTCTATCAATTTCCGTTGATAAAGGGCAGTTGATTCTCAATTTGAAGAATCATATTTTAGGGTTCATACTAATTTGGGGATTTCTAGGATTCTTAATTAACCAACTTTTATTCATGTTAACACAGTTTTTATATATTATTTAAAAATAATATATGTATTCTATATAATTTTTTGTTATACATTTCAAACCATATGATTGGTAGTTAATATTCATAAATTATTTTGTAATCATAAAAATGTTATTTGGACATTTTCACTTACGCCATGTAATACATAATTGAATAGAGTGGGGATCCTGCGGAAAGTGTGTTTTTCCTAGGAAGTGTAGGAAGCGATTTGGGCCATCAGATGAGTGTGTTTAATGGTTGAGATCATTTTGGTGGCATTTTGGTAATATACGTGTCTTTAAAATAGGCTAATTTAATTGATTGAGGGTAAATGTGTCATTTAAGTTGTTTTAAATAAGGAAATAACTACCAATCATAAAACCACCTCCAAAAATGTCGCATTTTTTTCTCTCTTTGTCTAATCTCTCACATTTGTAAACACCAAATCATACAAAAAATAACGATAAATCAGATCTAGATGTGTTCATAGTAGTGTGTTTTAGTGATAAAACACAACGTGACGAACTAGTGACTGACTGCTAAAACACAACATCAAGAATGCCAACTGATAAAACATAATGTGAACCAGTAACTGATAAAACACAACATCAATAATGCCAAAATCATATCAACCAGTAACTGATAAAACACATTGTGATGAAACCAGTAATTGATAAAACAGAACATCAAGAATGCCAAAATCACATCAACCACTAACTGATAAAACACATTGTGATGAAACAGTAGATAAAATACAAAAGAACATACCATTCATGAATCATAACTGGTATAACACATTGTGATGAAACCGGTAATTGATAAAACACAACATCAAGAATGCCAAAATCACATCAACCAGTAAATGATAGAACACATTGTGATGAGACAGTAACTGAAACCAGTAACTGATAAAACACATTGTGATGAAACCAGTACCTGATAAAACACAACGTGAACCAGTAGCTGATAAAACACAACATCAAAAATGCCAAAAATCATATCAACCAGTAACTGATAAAACACATTATGGTGAAACATTAACTGAAACGAGTAACTGCTAAAACACATTGTGATGAACCCAGTAACCGATAAAAAACAACGTGAAGAAATTGTTAATGATTTAAACTTCATAATTTAAAGTAACTGCCCTTTTGAAATCTTAATGATTTGAAATTATCAAAGAAATATACATTTCCATAAATATCTAGATATTTAGTTTAGGATATATAATATTCCAAAATTAAATTAATAATCAAATTAACATCATGCCCTTTTAAATAAAAAACTAAAAGTCACATGTCACCTTCCTATTGCTTTCTAGACTTTCTAGGAAACTTAGGCTTTCTAGCCAACTCTCACTCTAATTGAATATATATATATATATATATATATATATATATATATATATATATATATATATATATATTTCTAGAAATAATATATAAAACCCTAAGAATTCACATTTTATTAATACGAGTAATTCCATTAGAGACTTTTTAGACCACCTAAATTCATGACATATTTTTTTAGGAATAAATACTTTGTTATGGCCTTTATAATTTATCTAGTGATTTCATGGGACATATTTATCTAAATATATGTTTGGGCTAATTAAACATCATAGATATTTATGTCGTTGGTCTTATTAAGAAATTATATACTATTAAATAATCACTTTTAGTACAAAAATCATTACACACTTTTATAGTTTTATACGCATCTTAATAGTCATTATTGTCATATACATTATTTAAAACTATATATTTATCTATCTCTTATACTAAAGCAAAATAATGGTTGACTATTTGACCTTGATGTGGCTATTCTCTTTGGCAAGAGAATTGGTTTTTTAAGCGGCAAAATGATTTATATGGAAACTCACTCAATTCTCAATCACAGTTATAAATCTTCTCCAATACGTTTCATTCAATTTTGAAACCACTGATATGCTTTTTATATAGAAACCTCAATCAATCATCAATTACTTGAAAATCTCCTACAAAACTATGAATACGTTTCCAGCTTTATCGCGTATAAACATTTTATTATGTTTAATTGGAGAATACAAATGCCAATTAGCTTCACCTGTTTTGGTTTCTCTTCATCAGTCTTCAAATCTGAATCATCGGTTAGTGGTTTCTTTCAGTTGCTACTTATATTATGGATTATGTTGATATATTGTTCGGATTCCATCTCTGTTTGTGTGTTTTTAGTTGTTATAAGAAAGCCCTAATTTTATATGTCTCAATTTTTGTGTTGTTGTTGATGTTTAATCCGTTAATTGTTCTTTGATATGGGGTTGTAATTGTGACAACCCGGATAATTAAGGTTAGCATTGTTTGAAATCCCACAATTTTTAGCGTGTACCTCTATGCTTATCCGTCTATTTCATGCACCACTACGTGATTACGTATGTTTAACTGATTAAATATACATGAAATTGTTAAACGTTTTGTGCGTCGTTCAACTGATTTAGAAACCAACTGATAAATATACACTAAATTAGAAAACCAACTGATTAAATATACACTAAATTCCCAACATAGACTAATCGGCCCACTTGTGATTATTTGATATTTCTAGACCACCGGCCCACTTGTGATTAATTGGTAATATAATCAAATGTTACGTAACCCTTTTGTTACATCTCACAATATCGACATAACAAACCCTACTGCTTCCCATACCCATGTGCGACAGGAGACCCCCCTTTCACACTCGAAACCTTTCGATTCTGTACCCTTGATTCTGGTTAGTATATTGAACCTTGGTTATTAATTTGTTTGTTGTTCTTGTTAATGACATGAATATGATCTTATGTGATGATGATTTATATGGTATGATCGATGTGTTTGATTGCTCCGGTTACGTCCGACGTATGATAGATAGGCTTTGCAATTGAAGTTATGATTAATATTAATACATGATGTAATCTGACTAGTGGGCCGATGGTAGTTGTTTCTGTTTAGGGAGTGATTACATGAGTAGGATGATGATGCCATCGATCTAGATGAAAGCATGTTTAAACTTGTTTTAAGTATATAGGGAATAATCTGATCAATGAGGGTTTGACATAATATTAAGAACTTGGTAATTTTCTTTGTGATAATAGATTGATTAAATCCAAACTGGAAGTTCATGCTAGTGGTTACAATTATAGCAAAGAAATTAACATCCGAATGTGTTATCTTATTTGTTACAGGGATAGTTAAAAGTGTTAATGTTGTTAATAATTGATTGTTATTAATTCCTTGTTTTGATATGGGGATATGTTGCAAACATGTAATTTGGGCCGAATCACCTATTAGGGGGCCTATTAGGGACCTGATGAGTATTCGCACACACTTGGGTGTTTAGTATTCTGAATTATTATGGGCCTCATGTGTAAACCGGTGAGAAGCTGGGCCACATACTGGAATGTGGGCCGCGGATACAGTTCGGGGTAGGGTTTAATGCAATGGACCGGGTAAAAGGGGAGGGGTCATGTGTGTGGCGGATTGTGTCTTCTGATGGGCCGAGGGAGTAAGTTGGGCCGACATGATTAGTATTGGTATTAGATTAAACGGTGCGTTACATGATGGATGTTATTAGGTGAAACTTGTAATGTGAGTGCGGGTTGGTAAAGATAAATAAAATACTTGCTACGATTTGTGTACGGACTATATTGATTATTACTTGTACATTGTGCACATGAGTTTGTACGTGACTTCGAAAATCTGTTACGTGGATAAGCTGTGATAACTTGGTTAATGCTTGACGTAGTTGATTGTTCTAATGCGTATAATTATGTGCATA
The DNA here is from genome assembly GCF_002127325.2 of Helianthus annuus. Classification (NCBI taxonomy): domain Eukaryota; kingdom Viridiplantae; phylum Streptophyta; class Magnoliopsida; order Asterales; family Asteraceae; genus Helianthus; species Helianthus annuus. Next base: position 63,871,678 of record NC_035447.2, read on the forward strand.
TTCCTTGAGTGTAACATGTGTACTATGTGATGAAAGTACGTGATTCGATACGGGTACAAAACTGATTGTTATTGATGAACTATGATAGGACGTGCTTGATCAACTGATAATAAAGTAATTAACCTAACCGAGCAATCGAAGGTGAGTTCATCTTTCTTGAGCATGCGTCCCGGTGGTTGGGACAGTCAGTGGGTATTCCTGGGAGGGACAAGTCTTTTGGGTAAAAACGGGAATGTTGGATAATATACTCTTCCTATCACCTTTAAAGTCCCTCCGTGTTGTTTGGTTACCAGGAAGGTAACATGGTATTAGTTAGTAGCGCTACTTAGGTTTGGCAACCTCACCCCGTACCTGGGAGGACGGGTGTTGAACTAATGACCTAGTCATGACCAATGCTTTGATAGGAGCATTGGAGAAAGGGCAAAATAATCAGAAGCCGTCTTGTATTGGGGTATTATCAACATTGCTTTCATCACTACTTCTGAAATTAACTTCAATGGATTAACCACATACTTGGTAAACAACGTTTTCGTAAAACTATGAACTCACCAGCGTTGTCTGATACACTTGTTGCATGCTCGCAGGTCGTTAGGTATCTTGGATTTGGGGAACTTGCTGTCTGGGGTAGCCGGAGTGGTCATGGGTCGACTGGAGGATTTATGCGATTGATTTCATGAAACTATACTTGGGTTTTGAAACAGTTTAACTTGGTTTACTACTTGCTTCCGCTGAACTTATTGATTTTCGTTTAAACTTATTGAAGATGTTTTTATTAATAATGGGGATTTTAATTATAACTTGTATGGGTTCAAGGTAATTGGTGGCTCGTTATTGGTATGTCACACGCCTAACAGGGACACTCCCTAAGTAGTAATTTGGGGGTGTGACAGTTTGGTATCAGAGCCATTGGTTATAGTGAACTTGGTTTTAAAACGTTTTCATAAAACCAGACTATAACCGAACAGTACCGAAACCGACCATGACACTCAGCTCCAGACTGCAAGGTTCGTTTTTCATTTACGATTGCATAGCATATTTAGTGTACACTTATGTATAACATTACACGTGAATGCACACTTGGAACCACAGCATGAGCCCTTACGTTACCAACCCCTGTTATGTGATCTATTAGTGTGACACTATCCTTCGACTATTGTGATTCTTGATCCCATAAAACCCCTCGCTTGCTATTTGAATGCGGGGAACCTTTTAGCGCAAGTTAAGAGGCACTGAGATAAGCATGCAAATCGCCTTATTATTATGGGTGCACACATAATAATAGCGCGAGGTGTATGCAAATCCCAGTGAGGCTTAATGAGCGTGAGAAGGGTTCTGCCCTATTGTGTGTAAACTTGGTAGTTTGTAGATTTCAATGTGATACTCGACTTTTACCTCATTTCGACCCTTAAGATTGTTCCCTCCTCTTATATAGAACTATGAGGGACAACGGAGAACGGAGGTATAAGTTAATCAATTCCCGGATAAACATGATGACATAAACAATAATCTTACTCCTTGTATTGCTAGAATTGCTATTACATAACAGTTTTCCTCTCTAAGCTAGTCTATCCCCTAGCCCTTGCCTTGGCCGGCGCTTACCGTTTAAGGTGACAGTTAGTTACTGCTCTTGATATAGATAAACCTATCATTCCATTATCATGGTCACACTACATTCTCGATTGTCTACGCATAAACTCCCCTATAACATTGTGCTCTAGTTTAAAAATAACCTGATAAACTCTTCTTTTGATACGTAGTGATCACTTCTTGTACTCTGAGGATGGTTGTGTATTATTTTATGACCATATCATTTCGAAAATATTTTCGTGTCCTTGTAATGAAACCTTTTGGTGACGTACTTGATGTTCCTAATACACACGCCTTAGTTCAACCCTTCAAAGTTGGCTTCATACATGTTCGACTAATTACACACTCAATTTCGTACATAGATTTTAGTGAACCATTCTTATTCGCATACGGCAGGCTTGACGACTGTGGAGAACGCTCTGATTTAACCGAAATGCTGCAGACTCAGTCAACTATCACTTTCATAGATAATTCTTCTTGCGCCAACACCTTCAAAGTAACGCTTCCATCGACTGGTACATCACTTTATTTCCATTTATACTTCTTGTTTGCGACCAGCTACATCCTCATCATCGGATTTGCTACTTTACGCATGATTCTAAAACAATTAGATGGAGCAGATTGATGATAACCGCGTTCTGGTATATTCTCCGCGTCTTATCTTGTTGTGCTAAAATGAATACCATAGTTCTTGCATAGCCCTGTTATACGCTAATCCTCGCTTGGCTAAATCACTCTCTACGAACGACACTCGAGGAATGAGTCATACTTAAGTTCATTAAGTGCAAGAACATAAAATAAAATTATTACTACGTAAGGTATGCCAAGGTCAAAATTCCCTCTTGTGTGAAAGCACCATACTCATGTATAGCTTCATCGACCTCTTTGTTCCATGCTTATCTCTCTTTGACCGAAGGCTGGTCATCTACTACAACCAACTGCGACCAAAATATCACGATCAATATCAACTGAAAATCTCTTTTCCCTCTGAACGAACGAGTCAAGATGATACCCGTCTGAAATAGGGATTAATGCCTAACTTGAGTTTTCATTCAATCAATTGATTGAATTGCTTGAATCACCTGTTCCAAGAAATTATATTTTCTTTCTCGAATTCTTACATACGATGGCATCACCTTTGATCTTCGATAGGGGTGACTGCACCAGTTCTGATCGCCGGTAGCGATACCATACATAAACATATACCTCTTACACTCACTTCATCACATTCACATATTTTGCTTCGAGAAAATCTTGGTGGTGCACCCGACACACGTGACTTGAGGGTTGAGCATTTTAGCCTGTAACAAACTACCTTAACACATTTCCAGTTCGGTTTATCTCGTCGACCCTCCGTTTATGATGTACGACATTCGCCTCAATTCTGGTAAGCTCTAGATATACATTAGATACACTTTCTTCGTGAAGTGTTGGCTACTTAATATACAACATCCATGATAACTAAACACTGCCTTTTTGCAAGTCCCCAAATTCGAAGGCGTATAGCTCACCCAAGTTATATTTAGTGCAACAACCCCCCCCCCCCCGCGTCGCACATGTTAAATGCATCAGGCAATGCCATACAGATGTATGACACACTCGTATTTCAACTTTTGTGAGCATCTCTTGAGCTTAGCATAACTTGTCACAACATTCTTCATTATCAAGCTCCTATTAACTTAACTTGTGTTTCTATTTAAGGGCAAGACATTTTTTTTGTTTAACACAATTAACACAAACTCTATTACCTCAAACACTCATCCATGCATAAACACTCGCATAACGGTAATTCGGGAATTACGGAATTACACATGGGTTGTACTCGAACGTTGATGAACAATTAGAACACTATTCCTGAACAAATAAAGAAATATAACTTATGTGAATTTATATGTTATCTGACTTTATATGCTATATGACTTATATATTATTTAGTGAACTTTCGTGAAACCGTATTTAACTACGTGTTTAGTGAATTATCGACAAACTCATAATTGGAGCCTAGAATATAATATAGCCTAAATTTCGAGGACGAAATTTCTGTAACATGGGGAGGATGTGACACCCGAGCAAAATCCGCAATAATCCTAATTTCCTCACTTCACTCCTCAGTTCTTACTTGTCAAATTTCGGGACGAAATTTCTTTCAAGTTGGGGATGATGTGACAACCCGGATAATTAAGGTTAGCATTGTTTGAAATCCCACAATTTTTAGCGTGTACCTCTATGCTTATCCGTCTATTTCATGCACCACTACGTGATTACGTATGTTTAACTGATTAAATATACATGAAATTGTTAAACGTTTTGTGCGTCGTTCAACTGATTTAGAAACCAACTGATAAATATACACTAAATTAGAAAACCAACTGATTAAATATACACTAAATTCCCAACATAGACTAATCGGCCCACTTGTGATTATTTGATATTTCTAGACCACCGGCCCACTTGTGATTAATTGGTAATATAATCAAATGTTACGTAACCCTTTTGTTACATCTCACAATATCGACATAACAAACCCTACTGCTTCCCATACCCATGTGCGACAGGAGACCCCCCTTTCACACTCGAAACCTTTCGATTCTGTACCCTTGATTCTGGTTAGTATATTGAACCTTGGTTATTAATTTGTTTGTTGTTCTTGTTAATGACATGAATATGATCTTATGTGATGATGATTTATATGGTATGATCGATGTGTTTGATTGCTCTGGTTACGTCCGACGTATGATAGATAGGCTTTGCAATTGAAGTTATGATTAATATTAATACATGATGTAATCTGACTAGTGGGCCGATGGTAGTTGTTTCTGTTTAGGGAGTGATTACATGAGTAGGATGATGATGCCATCGATCTAGATGAAAGCATGTTTAAACTTGTTTTAAGTATATAGGGAATAATCTGATCAATGAGGGTTTGACATAATATTAAGAACTTGGTAATTTTCTTTGTGATAATAGATTGATTAAATCCAAACTGGAAGTTCATGCTAGTGGTTACAATTATAGCAAAGAAATTAACATCCGAATGTGTTATCTTATTTGTTACAGGGATAGTTAAAAGTGTTAATGTTGTTAATAATTGATTGTTATTAATTCCTTGTTTTGATATGGGGATATGTTGCAAACATGTAATTTGGGCCGAATCACCTATTAGGGGGCCTATTAGGGACCTGATGAGTATTCGCACACACTTGGGTGTTTAGTATTCTGAATTATTATGGGCCTCATGTGTAAACCGGTGAGAAGCTGGGCCACATACTGGAATGTGGGCCGCGGATACAGTTCGGGGTAGGGTTTAATGCAATGGACCGGGTAAAAGGGGAGGGGTCATGTGTGTGGCGGATTGTGTCTTCTGATGGGCCGAGGGAGTAAGTTGGGCCGACATGATTAGTATTGGTATTAGATTAAACGGTGCGTTACATGATGGATGTTATTAGGTGAAACTTGTAATGTGAGTGCGGGTTGGTAAAGATAAATAAAATACTTGCTACGATTTGTGTACGGACTATATTGATTATTACTTGTACATTGTGCACATGAGTTTGTACGTGACTTCGAAAATCTGTTACGTGGATAAGCTGTGATAACTTGGTTAATGCTTGACGTAGTTGATTGTTCTAATGCGTATAATTATGTGCATATTCCTTGAGTGTAACATGTGTACTATGTGATGAAAGTACGTGATTCGATACGGGTACAAAACTGATTGTTATTGATGAACTATGATAGGACGTGCTTGATCAACTGATAACAAAGTAATTAACCTAACCGAGCAATCGAAGGTGAGTTCATCTTTCTTGAGCATGCGTCCCGGTGGTTGGGACAGTCAGTGGGTATTCCTGGGAGGGACAAGTCTTTTGGGTAAAAACGGGAATGTTGGATAATATACTCTTCCTATCACCTTTAAAGTCCCTCCGTGTTGTTTGGTTACCAGGAAGGTAACATGGTATTAGTTAGTAGCGCTACTTAGGTTTGGCAACCTCACCCCGTACCTGGGAGGACGGGTGTTGAACTAATGACCTAGTCATGACCAATGCTTTGATAGGAGCATTGGAGAAAGGGCAAAATAATCAGAAGCCGTCTTGTATTGGGGTATTATCAACATTGCTTTCATCATTACTTCTGAAATTAACTTCAATGGATTAACCACATACTTGGTAAACAACGTTTTCGTAAAACTATGAACTCACCAGCGTTGTCTGATACACTTGTTGCATGCTCGCAGGTCATTAGGTATCTTGGATTTGGGGAACTTGCTGTCTGGGGTAGCCGGAGTGGTCATGGGTCGACTGGAGGATTTATGCGATTGATTTCATGAAACTATACTTGGGTTTTGAAACAGTTTAACTTGGTTTACTACTTGCTTCCGCTGAACTTATTGATTTTCGTTTAAACTTATTGAAGATGTTTTTATTAATAATGGGGATTTTAATTATAACTTGTATGGGTTCAAGGTAATTGGTGGCTCGTTATTGGTATGTCACACGCCTAACAGGGACACTCCCTAAGTGGTAATTTGGGGGTGTGACAGTAATGAGTTTATTGTTCTAATTTCAATCTAAGTTTGTGTGTTTTGTGTTGCTATTATAAACTCTAAGTTAATTTGTCTCAATCTATGTTCTGGTGATTCTTCATATTTTCTGTTTTTTTTTTTTTTTTTGCTACATATCATAATCCTTGATTTTTTTTTTGTAATTTTATTTTACTGTGTACTTATGTTTTCTCTTAACAGACGATGATTTTTGTTTTATTTCGGGTATGGTTAGTGTTTTTTTGGTTGATATGAAGCCACAATGCATTACTCATTAATTTTATTCTCATTGTTCTTCATAACGTGTTTTTATTGTTTCATAAATCTCTTAACTGACAATGATTTTTTTATACAGGTATGGTTAGTTGTTTTTTGGTTGATATTAAGCGTAATTGCAATAGTCGTTAATTTTCATTTCTTTCTTCTTCATATTGTTTGTTTTTGTTTCATAAATAAATCTGAACCCTAACTCTGTTTTGTTTTATGTTTTTCCCCTTTACTCATATGATTTTTGTATTGACAATGAGTATACTTTTTGTTTGCAGGAATGGATCGTGGCTTTCTGGTTGATATGACGGACCTGTATAAATCTGAGTTGGTATAATTCATTAACATTTTCTGATTTTTTTCGTTAACATTTTCTTATAAAGATATCATATTTTTTTTTACTTTTCAGGAATTGCCTGTGTGATATCATATTCTTATTATTCAAGAAAAAGGTATGCTCATAGTTGTTCATGTTAGTAGTATGTTTTTTCAGATACGCTTTGTTCTTAATTGGGGCAGAATGACAAATTTCTTGAGACTTTATTTATTAGGTAAATTGATTGTTGGATACCCCTATGTTGATGTCTATACAAATTTCTTGATCCTCTGTTCCGTTCCAACTTCCACACTATTATTCCAGCAGCAAGTTTATAGATTTTATGGTTATTATTATTTGATGAGATTTCATTGATTAGGTAAATCAATTGTTGGATTGAGTACTGAAATGTTTATTACTTAATCAATCAATTGTTTATTATTGTTGCAGCAAGTTTCAGTTCATTATTCAATCAATTGTGTTTGTAGTGTTTTGAGTTGTTTATAATAAGAAGTTTATAGGTTAACTGCAAGTAGGTATGTTCAAAATTGATTTCCATATGTTTTTTTTATCTAAAGAGTGTGTTTTTTGGTGTTTTGATTTGTTTATTTTAACATAATTCTTTTTAATCTCTATTATTAAAATGTTATATCTTCATTTATTTTCTACCAGGTAACTCGCAAAAATTCAGCAATAAACCAACTGTGAACAATTGACCCATAAGTGTCATTCCTACGTATATATACATATATACCGACATACAGACATACACATATATGAATGTGGGTTAGATTGTATATATGCTGATCATAGTGAACCTACCATTTGAAAGGGACAAGACGAAGTAATTAGTAAGATTGGAACATAGTGCAGACAGTAACACATTTAGGTACTTACTATCAACATTTTCGCCAACCAAAAATAAATGTCATTTTATTTAAAGGTTATAAGTTCAAGTCTTATTGGTATATTTAATATGCTTCAGTTAAGTATGGTGGTGCTGAATTCTAACAACTTTAATGAAGTTGTATTGGATGGCAAAAAGGATGTTTTGGTCGACTTCTATGCTCCCTGGTCAGTCATGTTTGGTTTACTTATAGTTTTCACAGTCTCCTTGGTCATTTTATAGAGTCAATTTCTAATTTATTCTGGATAAGTTAACTAATTACTGTTCACTTACATTTTACAGTTTTGTTTCCTGTTACAGGTTTGGCCATTGCAAGAGCCTTGTTCCTATATGCATCTCAGCCTTTTATATTAATTTGTTTACTAGACCCCAAATGTGCAAAACCAATATACTAACTGTCTCTTCTTTGTCACAGACTCATGAAAGCCTTGCAGTTGCATTTAAGAATGAGTATATTCGAGAAAAGTAATAAGATAATTTTGGCTCTTTAAAGGGTATCGAGTGTACACGTTTATGGTTTTATGTGGGTAAAAATTACCTTTCGGTATGCTCATAACCTGGAAGCTGATCTTAAACTCATCTCAAATACACACTTGAAATATCATATACTCAACTACACTTCTATCAAGTATAAAACTAAAATCATTTCAAGTTTTACAACAACTTCTACATACTGTTCATTTTATCTTTTGAGATACTATAATATATTCAGATTCTATGCTCGCAGTCAGATGTGTATCACCTGATACTAATAGTTAAATCGTTTATTATTTTTTTTTGTCAAGGTTTGAATTGGTTCTCATGATGGCAAGACCAAGACATCCCTTGAAGGTAAACTACACGATTTGGTTAGCTAATGTATTCAACGTGTCAGTTTGGGCAAGTTTGAAAAGAGGGGATGGAAATGGCTTAACTAGGGTTAGTCACATGATTCGAAAGCGAGGGAGTCGAAGACGCAAAGGGTGAGCCTTGGGCCTAGGTGCTTAAAAAGTGAGGATTTTTTTAAACAAGGCAAACAATATAAATAGACCATTTTCCAGGGGTTCTGAGATGTTATAGGTTCCAGGCCAGTTTTGGATATTGTAGACTGTTTCTAGCTACTCGGTTATGCTCCCAGGTACGTTTAACGGTTCAAACCAGGAGGCTAACCAAAATCATTTTTGTCTTCAATTTTTTTCTAAACAAAAAACTAAGATAATATGCTTGGCGAGATTTTATAATTTTGATAATAATCTGAATTTTTGTTCATTACTTTGTATGGATACTGAACCACTGGTTGACCATTGTGGGTGAACATATGTGATTGGGATGCAGATGCAAGGTTCTATGGCTACTGCACATTCAATACATGTTCCAGAGTTTAATGAAACCGAATTTAGTGTCTTGAGATGTTCTAAGGATGTTGTGATGTTATCTGATCGGTTATTGAGTCATCTCAAGGGTGCTTTGTTCCCACGATGTATATAAAGGTGCGGTTGAGAACCTGGCTATGCATAAGCATGGGTTTGTTAAGAAGAGGAAGGTGGCTTTGGAGAAATATAGCATAGTGAGGATTTGAGTGTGTTTTTGCAGGTGTATGAGAATTTGTCAGTGATGAATGCCGCAAATATGGGTGCGGTTGTTGATAGTAGAGAGGTGGTGCATCAGGGGACATGAGGGAGAGATGTTGCCATGATGTTTAAAGAGTTGAGGCAATCAGCTACATATTTTGGGGTGGGACGAACCCGCCTTTGAGGGAAGAGGACAAGGATTTTTTGGAGAAGAAGATGAATTCGTAGGATTTTGAGTTGAGTTTGTCTTAAGAAAAGTTTTGTTTATGAAAATTTATACAACTTTGTTGTTGGCTGATGAAATTTTGACCTTAGCTTAAATCACCAGCCATTAATTGGCATACAAAGTTAGATGTTATATTTGGGTTTTTTATTTTTTGAAATCGACATCTAAAATTATTAGCCTTTGAAATCGCTGTGTAGTTATATGCCTCATGAAAGTAAAAAATTCAAACTTGAGTCAACTGTATGAGAATAGGCAACAAGCATACAATGGTTTGCTCCCACGACTACACGAGGCATTGATGTGAACTTAAAACTCAAAAGGTATGAACTTTTTTTATTGCTTTTCTTCTTCCTAACCTAAAACTGACAACACACAATATTAAATTGTTGCAGAATTGAAGATTTTTGAGTTCACCAGATAGAGCAATATTTTATTTATTGGACATACCACTTTACTATAGAATTCGTAGCAAGAAAGCGATTGGGTTAAAACCCTCATAATAGGCCACAAGGGTTGTAATATACTTGAGAAATATAGGCGTATATGCCTATAAATAGTTTCATTTTTTTTAATATCACTTTTAGTTGCAATAGTCAATTATTAATGTTTAGAAGGGTCCAGAACTGGAATCAAAGGGTTCGGGATTTCGAGCTCGGTAGCTGAACAGAACAATAACAAAGCTCATGGGCTTTTGGGAATCTATCTAAACGATTGAGTGACATCTGTATATGGGATATTGCTAAACCAGCAGAACCTACAAATTTTCTACCTTTGAAGGCAACATTACCGAGTCATTATCCACAACATGATTATGACAATTTCTATATGTATATGTCTTGATAATTTATTGATTTTTTCATGTCGGTTGAAGTAATATACTGCAAATACCCAAGTATACATAACTTAGTTTTTATCTTTATGTTTAGAGTACTAAAGCTCTATTTGTAGGGAAGTGGATCTGTTACACAGAGTGAAATATTATTCTTATCATGGAATAAGAAGGTTCAACTGATCTTTGGTATTAACTTCTATTAATGGAACAATCGGTATGCACAGAAATCGAGGTTAGTTTTAAGCTACTTTAGTTTAGGAAAACTGATGAACATTTTGTTGTTGTTTTAGTGGTTTGGGACCTAGGGAAGCAAAAACCGATTATAAGGTAAATTTCAGGAAATTTGCAAAATGGCTATGGGCTGGATGTTGTTTAACTATTAGTCTTTTTAGTTATCTTTTTTTTTTTAGATTTATGTGTTTAACCCATTTAGAAATGATATAGTATAAATGTCCAGTTGAACAACTTAAAAATTTGATGTGCAATGTAGCTTGCCTACAATAGGAACGATGATAGGAGTGACCCTTCAACATGACCTCCAACATTAAGTAAAAATTCGTTAGTTTTATTTTTTTAAATTCATTAGTGGTCATTTGTTTTTTTTAACTCATTAGATATTTAATGGGTCAAAATGGGGGTTTATACTGATCTGAATTACTTCTTTTTCTACATTTTAAAATTATAATTCGCGTATCAGATATGTTAATAAATATTGTTTCTTCGCAATATCCGACCTTTTTAATGAAATGATTTGCCGCTTTGTTCATTTGTTAGATAAAAGTTGATTTTTTATGTTGTTAATATGCAGGTTGATCTACGGGGTTATTTTAGATAGCAATCATGTTCCTTTGAGCCAAGAGGTACTAGTACTATTATCATTGCTGAAGCAATTGGCATTATTCGGATTTATGAATTAAATTGTTTTCATCATTCAAATAGGGTAATACACAAATCTATAGCCTAGAATGATCATATTTGATATAAAAACTTTTTTTTAATTGTTCTTTTAAATGGAGATGGTAAGTTCATTTTTTATTATTGTTACCTAATATATATGATTGTAGCTTCAGTTATAAAAAGATATATACACATTTTTAATTATATGTTTTTTTGTAAAGGTATACGGTGCTTCACAAGTTGATGTTATTGCTTCCTATACAATGCGGGTCTTGCGATTCGATACACTTTGGATTCAGGTTGCAAACGGGTTCCAGTTATTTATGTTGATGTTCATTAAGGTAATATAATTGTGGAGGGTTATATCATCCTAATAAAGTTTTTATTATATCTTTACATATAAATCAAGATATGTGGGACCCATTTCATGTTGCTTACGAATTATAATTGTTGGTTTGTGGTCTCACTAGCTAGATTGTGTTAAAAGATTTGTGTTTCATTACAATCGTGTTTGGCATATTATCACACATTGTGTTGCATTTAGTAAGTTTAATTTTAAATATCTTTTATTAAATAATAAATTGCTATAGGGAGCGCCGATAACGTAACGAGCAAAAACGATGTAATTAAGTACGTAGAATGGAATTGATAACGATACCGTTTGTATGGTTCTAGATTGATTAATAAGATATGTCGATATCCTTTTTTTTGGAATATCACGACTTTAATATTCGAAGTTGCACTTTCGGTTGTTATATCCACATGGTACTATACCAAACCAAACTAAGAGCATAGGTTACTATAAAATACCGGGTTATGCGGGTAATAAGTGAGTTAGTGAAATACCAAATTGGTATTTTGCAGATTTGGTCCTTACTAATGGAACGTTGATTTCATTTAAAAGTTTGTGTGTTTATGTCAACACTATTAAATAATAAAATTTATTGTGAGACCACCAGTGTAACACACGGGATCTTAGATTAGTTTCTTATATATGAATTCGTCACATCACATAAGTTGACACTTTATATTTATACGGGTTAGGATTAAATACAAAGGATAAAATAAATAAGAATGGTAAGAAAGATTCTAGTCCATTGATCTTAGATTTGGAGGGTTGAGATTAGTTGTAGGGAAAAGAAGATAATAGAAGAGCATAAAGGGAATCCTATATTTATGGATTTTCTCTCTCCACATGCAAGGCACATGTCAATTCCCCATCGATTTAAAACGTCCATAACTTTTTCATACGATTTTTTTTTTTAAATTCACCATAATAACGAGCGTTTTTTATCTTTAATATGAGTACCATATTATCATATAAAAATAAAATAAAAAATTTCATTTTTACTGGTTTTTTTTTTTTTTTTTTTGCATTGTGTTAAAGGTTCAGGTCATTGTGTCTTTTAACTGGATTTTGGTTAGTAGAGTTTCTATACATTGTGTTATTATCAAAACCTATAACACAATGTTAATTTGGGTTCTATCCATTGCGTTTTTATAAGAACCTATAACACAATAAATGACAAAATGAAGATGGTGTTATATCTGGGTTTTCTATAAATTGTGTTATTAGTTCAGGTCATTGTGTTTAATATGTTATTCATTGTGTTTTAATATGTTGCCCATTGTGTTTTAATAATTTGTTCAATTTTTTTATTATCTTTGTTCATTGTGTTTTAGTTTGTTGTGTATTGTGTTTTTAGTTTGTTTTCCATTGTGTCTTCATCTGCTCTTCATTGTGTCTTTTATCTGTTGTCATTAATTGTGTCTTTTATCTGTTGCCATCAATTGTGTTTTTATTTAGTCTGATACTTATTGTGTTATATGTTATCGCTATTGTGTTATACGTTATAATCATTGTGTTTTAATATGTTGTCATTGTGTCTTTATCTGTTGTCATTGATTGTGTTTTTTATCTACTTTACATTGTGTTTTACATCATGTCCATTGTGTTATTATCAAAACCTATAACACAATGTTAATTTAGGTTCTATCCATTGCGTTTTTATAAGAACCTATAACATAATATATGACACAATGAAGATGGTGTTATATCTGGGTTTTCTATAAATTGTGTTATTAGTTCAGGTCATTGTGTTTAATATGTTATTTATTGTGTTTTAATATGTTGTCCATTGTGTTTTAATAATTTGTTCAATTTTTTTTTATTATCTTTGTTCATTGTGTTTTACTTTGTCGTGTATTGTATTTTCAGTTTGTTTTCCATTGTGTCTTCATTTGCTCTCCATTGTGTCTTTTATCTGATGTCATTAATTGTGTCTTTTATCTGTTGTCATCAATTGTGTTTTTATATAGTCTGATACTTATTGTGTTATATGTTATCGCCATTGTGTTATACGTTATGGTCATTGTGTTTTAGTATGTTGTCCATTGTGTCTTTATCTGTTGTCATTGATTGTGTTTTTGATCTACTTTACATTGTGTTTTACATCACGTCCATTGTGTAATATGCAACTGGGTTTTTGAATTTTTTTTTTGAAAAATATAACAATATGGTACTCATATTAAAGATAAAAAACGCTCGATTTTATGGTATAATTTTTTTTTAAAAAACTAATGATGTATAAAAAAGTTACGGACGTTTAAAAAATGGGGGGGGGGGGGATAACATCTGACTTGCATGTGCATATTCTCTTTCCTTTTGTAGACAAAATTACCCTTTCCATTTAATTCCTCCTAGGACACTTGTCACTCTCTGGTGGCTTCTTACCCTTCTTATTTTTAAATCTATACTATCTATTAAAGGAGCTTAGAGGCTGACCTCACTTTGCTTACGTGTCAGCCTCTCAGCCATGCCACATTGCCCATGCTTAGGTCATAAATCCCACTTTATTTAAAAAAAATCAATTTATTTATTTAATAATAATACATAATTTCAATCCCTGATGGTTTTGGAGCCATTTTCAAATTTCAAATCATAATTTCAATCCCCCTTTCTCTCAAATATAGCTCCATTTTCAAATTTCAAACCATAATTTCATTCTCTCTCTCTCAAATCCAGAGTGCCTCTATCTTTCAAAATTCATCTACGGTTTCAAGATCGGCATTTAGATCAACACTTCCGAGTTACAAAAAAGTTCGAATTTTATGAATTTCAGATCAACACTTCACAAAAACAGAGTTATAACTTCAATCAATGGTGATTGATGTTTGTTCTTTGAAGCTTGGACTGCTGATGGAAATAATCGAATCCGCTACATCTCTTCTTCACCGATTCACCATTGATAATCAAAGGTATGTTGGTAATTTCATTCCTTTTATTATAATGTGTCGGAAACTGTAAAGAACACACCGAAACCGTGTTGGTTTGTGGCTTTGGTTCCTTGTGCTTTGATGTGGGGTTGCTCGAGTTTGAATGATGAATCTTTGGAACCTCAGACATGTGAATATGGCATGTTTTACTATAGTCTGTGTGACGTTGAGGTAAATTTCTTACTGTAATAAGAAATAAAGAATTAATCATGCAGTGAATTTAAAAAATTGGCATAAATTCTTTAATTAGCATCTAAGAATATGTACATGATTGGTTTTGTGTAGGATTTCAAGTACAGCAAGCATTGTAAAGTTTGTTACAAATGCGTCAATCAATCTGACCATCATTGCAGGGTATATAAGAAACTAATAATACATAATTACATTTCTTTAATAATTATTTTGCAGTGGCTGAATAACTGTGTAGGCAAGAAGAACTACAAAAATTCTTTAATCTTATGATCTCCGCACTTCTCTTGGTAAGACCAAATCTCTCCATTTTATAGTCATGTTGACTTCTTAGTCAAGTTTTCTCAAACATTGACATGTATTTTCTATATCAAACATTATGCTGGTTCAGGGTCTTAAAGGGTTATATATTGTCTTTTTGGTGCAGGGGTATGGACGTATGGTACATGTCCCGGTGATATAAGTGATTAAGAGTTTGGTCTAATGAAGTAACTTTTGGATTGGTATTATATGTTGGAATTATTGTTACCTTACCTTTTTTATTTTTATTATGACCTTGAAGTTGGTTAGGTAGAGTAACCGAAGAATGGGAAGATCCATTTTTTATAGTGGGATGCACATGATGTTGTCAAGATAAATATGAGCTTTATGCTAAACTCAGTAGATGGGTCAGCAAATAGACAATTGTTGCTACTTAGATTGATTAGATTAGTTTTCATCTATTTATATCACATTAGTGCATGCTATTAGTTTGGATCCAATACAAGTTCCCTATTCTCCATTCACTCAAAACGATTTATCTCCTCTTCCCATCCCACTACTACTATGTTTCTTGAAAATCCTAATGGAGATCTCAATTATAATCTAAAGAGGTGTGTTTTCCTCCCCCTTTTATTTGCTTTGCCTGGCTTTTTATTTTTCTTCTTGCATATTTGTGATATATAATGTCTTGGTTTACCAATCTTTTAGGGCTATATCGATTGTGAAACGCCTTTAGTGTTGTTTTCGCTAAAGTATGAAACAGTATTGTTTAGTGTTACCGCTCATGTGTTTTGTTTGTTCATAAATATTTTTTAGAAGAGCGTTTAATGAAAAAGGATTTCACAAGAAGTTAGCTGAGATGCTCTTGGAGAGGTAAAAACCGTTAACTATATGTCTCTATTCCAAGCATTATCAAATTCTGTTATAATTTTCTGATCGATTACTAAGTTTCATCGTTTTAATATCGTTTAGGAATTCAAAGGTTACGTCTTCAAAATCATGGGAGGATGTGACAAACACGGATTCCCGATGTGACAAACAGGGAGGATGTGACAAACAAGGATACCTCCGGCTGACCGCATTTTTATCTCCATGCAGTTCCACAGTTTCATGGAGGTAGTATGCTTAACTTGAAGATAGTTTGGTTATTAAAACTTCAATCTGTTGAATATTCATTGTTCCAAGAATTTAAAGTAATCAACAGTATGCTTAACTATTTGACTTAAGGTCAACTTATCTCATTGAAATGATTCACTTTCATAAAGTTATAAAATTTATTTGCAGGATAAGTATATCTTAGTGATGGGACTGCATTCATTTTCGGTCAAGATATGCGATTAAACCCCAAGGCTGCTCACCAGCTTGTACGCCATTCTTTTCTCTATATATCATATTACATGCATAATGTGTGGAGGCTTCTCTTGGTATACACGGACTGATTTTTTTTTTGCCGTTTACTAACAATTTACTAAAAACAATATTTTTAACGTGTTAATTAAACGATTTATTTCGACCCGTTCGCTAAAATAGATAAGTTTCATCCATTTACTAAAACCGATGAGTTTGATCCGTCTATTAAAGTAGGTCACTTTGCACTTATCTTAAAAATGGTAGCTTAGACCAGTTTATTAAAATTGAAAACTTTGACCCGTTTGTTAAAGTAGCTTATTCTTACCCTTTACTGATTATTTTAGATTATTATATTTATGTCTCGTGTCTCTGTCTCTGCTTTCAGGACCTAAATGCCTTGGAGCGCCTCTCGCTTTTTAAAGCCAAGCTTATTTTTACAAAACGAAATGTCAATGTTTGGTCATCTTATCTTTGAAATTTGACCAACAATAAATGTTATGTTGCAGGTTTGTAGTTGTTTTAAAATACATCAAAATTTTGGTGATCAACATTGTATCTATTGATTCTACAGATATGCTAACGATAATATACTAACGAGGCTTATTTGGAATATATCATCACTGGTGTGAATCATACAGCACATATTCAAGGTCTTATGATTTCTTTACTCGGACCATCTATTCTCCAACAAACAAGTGAGCATTCCTATTAACCAATTTACTGCATTAAATTATATAATTTATACCTTTAAGTGGATGAAGATATTTTATTTATATATCACTAAAGAGACAAATGGATAAAAATCAAGAGAAGTTAGCTCTTAATAGTGAAGCAAGGCGTGCCAGACAAGTGGTGAAGTTTTATACAACGAGGGAAAGATTGTTCATATGCTAACCCTCACCTTCTATGGTAGGAAGACACAACTTTGGTAGTTTAATTTTATTACTATTGACAATACATGTTGGAAATTTTACAATATTTATTTTGACCAGCTTAGAAGCGGTGCTAAGTCGGGTTTAGAAGGTGATGATGTGGCAACCCCTAAAGCAATGAGTAGTTATTTACATCTTAGATTGACATCTCTTCTTGAAGAAGTGAGTATTCCCCCTTTTTTTTCTTTTAAACTCTTTATAGCCCTTTTATTTAAATTATAGGCATTAAAGTCATATGCGTCTTGGTTAGTGACTTAGTGATATCTGAAACTACAGTTGCAGTGCTTTAGTATGTGCCCATAGTTTTAGATGTTATCAAAATTTTAAAAAGTATGAATTTTTATTATGTTATTACTGTCCTTATAAAAAGTATTTAAGTTGTGTGATGTTGTATATAGGCCAAGACGATTTGAGCTACAAGCGTTCCTATGGTTGTTACATGGATGCTCAAAATGGCCCGTCATTGGGTAGTAAGTATCTTACTTTGTGCTTTTCCTTTTGAAGAACAAGAAAAAAATATTTTTATTTACTGCTCTGTATCCTTGATTGGATTTTGTAAACCTCTAAAGATGAGAATTTGCTATGTGTATATTGATAAAGCGTATGCACTAATTTTAACGTTATTTTACTGTTTTCGTGAAAATAACGTTAAAAGAGGGGATGGTTAATCATGCATCATGTGGTGGCGGAGTGGTAGCTACACTGCGTAAGGTGTGTTTATCCAATTTATAAAAGTAATATCTCATATATAATACCATTATTACATATATCCGTTTCAATTTCTAAAAGTAATATCTAACATAGAAGACCATTATTATGGCTGAGACCTGTGATGATAGCTATTGATTCGTGCAGGTGGTGAAAAGGGTTTTGGACGTCAAATAAATTCCATTGTTGGGAGTAAACGTACTCTGCTAGAGATAGACTAGGAGATACCGTGGAGCTTAGTAATAAAAGGTTTGCTATTTTCTCTATTTGTTACCCCTTTACTCTTTATGACAATTTACATTACCAATATCTCGCTTAATAGAGCTCTCTACCAATGGCAAAGATGAGTATATATGTCTGGAAAACTATTTAGGATTTCAATTTATATGGTACAAGTTCTAGGATTGATGCACAACCTTTTCAACTTAAACTATGAAAGGTGTCTGTCTAGCTTATGATGTTTGCTATATCTTTTTATACAATGCATCTAACTGGTAAGTTAGTAGAATATCATTACTAAAATTCATGGTTAGTTGTTGTTACTTGAGCATCAAGTTAGGGGGATTTTGTGAACCAACATCAGTGTTAATAGATACTTTATACGGATTATTATTGTGCAAGAGTTATTGTAGCTTGCTAATTATAAGTTACCATTTACATGAGTAGAAATTGTTGTGACATTAATTATATAATCATTTGATATTTAAAGAATCAATTGTCACAATTGCATGATTTACAAGTGTTACAAAACTAGCTTACAACCCCGTCTATTACACGGGTTAAATAACGAAAAAATGTAAATTATAAACTTGTATATAATCCTTATCAATGAAATGACTTATTTAGATAAAATAGTAAAACAAAAGAATAGTCAATTTTCGCTATTCAAAATAATTTTCTAAGTTTTCACTTCTCTTTTGAGATACTACAATCCATTTTATTATGTCTTAAAAAGAAGTAACACTAAAAAAAATAATGATCATAAAATTGTAACTATTTTTAAAAATAATTATAAGTTATGAGGTTATGGTAAATGAATTGTAATTAAATTCTACTATGTATATTAATGATATAATAAATACTTTGATATAAATACTACTTTTAGATATATGGATCAAAAAAAAAAAAAAAGATATATGGATCATGAGACAAGATACGAATATCATCATTGTATAGAAAATATTACATATTAAGAATATCATACTAAAAATAAAGTATACGTTTAAAAAAATAGGACTAAAGTTTTTTAAACTATAAATTTGAGCGTCTACAACAACTTTCTAATTAGTAGTTGACATTTAAATATTCAAATTAAAATTTTTAAAATATTATATAATGTCTTTATTTAGCATGATGATAATGTCTTTAGTTGCATAATATGATTGAAATTAAGTTTAATATTTAAAACTCAATGTTATTTTGGAAGTTGGACCATTTTTAAGATGAAAACATATTGATAGTAACATAAATTTAAAATTGGAAGAAAATATTGAACACGTGTATTACACGGCTTAAGTAAAATATAATGTTTTATACTTAATAGCAAAAAAATAAATTTGTCTTTTAAAAACCATTTAGTGTTCGCTTTAAAGATAATTTGGTACTTTATTTAGATAATCCGTTTGTAATTTTAGTTTTCTAAGTTATATACTATAAGTACTTATACATGTGATTTGATACTTTATTAGTAATTATTGTTTATATCCAAATAATATATTTTATCTTAACAAATATATATGGTTAGGGTAAAATGAAAATTTCTACAAGTTGTGAGAACTTAGAGAACTCGGCTTTACAAAAGGTTTTTTGAATTTTTTACAGGGGGTGTGAATGAGCGGTTAGAGACTCGTGACGTTAAGCTTTTTGATTTTGGATTCAAGTGGTTAAAACCACTAAAACATAATGACTCAAAAAGTAATTTACTATTAATTAAATTTTGAAATTATACGTTTGATCTCTAACTATAGTAAATAATATTATACTTATTATATTATTTGATACATTTATATTTGTTATAGATAATTATTAATTAAATTTGAATTTATACGTTTATCTCTAACTATATTTTTTATTATTATATTATATTTTGTGTATAAAAATTAATATGTAATATTATTATTAAAAGGGAGGAGGCACCAGAGAGTGACACGTGTACAAAAAGATTTTTGTTTATTAGTATAGGAAGATAACTATCAGGTAATATATATTTTTTAATAAGCCAATTTGCAAATGGTGTTCACAACATGTTGAAGAAATGCATCACCTGTTGTACCAATCTGAGCTTGCTTCTAGCGTATGGCAAAGGTTACTCATTTCATGTGACAGACTTTACTAAAAAGAGTTCGATACGAGAGATGTTGGAGTTGTGCAACAGGATAAGCGCTAACAAAGAAAATAAAAAATGTTGTGCCATCTATCATTTATTATGTTGAATTGAGCCTGTGGAAAGCGAGAAATGAGTTGGTATTCAACAAGCTATAAAAGTCTGCAGATCCAATCAGTGAAGAAATTCAAGCTCAATAAGGTGCTTTTGAGTTACTGTATCACGAAGCAAACACTAGGTGAACCCCTTTTATTGGCATCATGGGAGGCGCAGATTCCGACGAGAACTTTTGGTTATGGAATATCTTGTATTGTATCAACTTTTAGGGCTTGCAAGAGATGAAAATGAAGAACATTAATATAATATATAGTTTCAAACAAAGTATATTTAGACCGTCTTCTTTCAAGTAAATTAATGTAACTTACAATTTCTGTTAATTTCCAATTGCACATTAATAAAACATATAATTTCAAACAAAGTATAGGTTGCAGTCATTTAAAACTTTATAGCATAACGACACTAATAAGTTTTAATTTAATAATTATTTTCTAATGTTTGGTTGGAAATATTTGAGATTACAAAGAAATTTATCTTTGGGTAAATTACACATTTCGTCCTTTATGTTTGTATCAGATTACAATGGATAGCCTTTAACTTCAATAATTACAGTCGCAGTCCTTTTTTTATAAAAATCATTACACCATACGTTCTTTGCCCATAACCTGGTTAAAATTTTCAATTAAATATGGCATGTGCAAGGCACATGAGGGTACTTTTGTAATTTTACTCATTTATCTAAAATAAATTTATAAATAAAACAAATCAAACTGAAAAAAAACCTTCACTCCCTCTAAATTTGAACTCAAATCTCAAACCTGGATCATCGTCACCAAATCTCAAACCCAAATCACCAGCTGTGCAAGGGCATTGCTTTCTGCCATGGTCATGGTGTATTAAATAGGTATACATATTGTTCTTCCTGTTTAAGAGATTGAAATAATCTAACTTTAATCCTCTATCTAAAACTTCTGTACATTGAGCAAGCAAATATCAGATATACATGTTGAAGGAGACGTGAACCATTGTTGTAGACACAACTGGCTCAATTCAATTGGCGTCTTCAATCTTTGATTGAAACATCAAATCAATGAAAAGGTAGAATAGATAGCAGTGAGATTAGTACCGTAGCTGTCATCGATGTCATCATCGCCGGAGGGCCTTGGCCTGCTCCCCTCACTCCGTATTCTTCAGTCTTCACTACGGCGACCCACCTAGGGTTCCGATGAAGTGTTGGTTGGTGGTGGTGTGTAGGTTATGGTTAAGTGGTGGTGGTGGTGCTATTATATGGTGGATATGTATATAAAAAAGAAGAACTGATTGTTTATCTCAGATCTTTAAAGTTGCAGTATGATGTTTCTTGTGGATGTGAAAGAGAAGTGAGACGGGCTAGGTAGAGAGAGAGAGGGGGGGGGGATGAGAAGAGAGACTTTCTGTTTATTTTTTGTATATATATATTGTTAATATAATAGGTAAAATTACTAAGATACCCTCATGTGCAATGCACATGTCATAACTAACTTAAAATTTTAACCTGGTTAGTGTCAAAGGACGAAAGATGTAATTGTTTTCCAAATAAAGGACTGTGATTGTAATTATTGAAGTTAAAGGTTATCCATTGCAATTCGATACAAACATAAAGGACGAAAAGTGTAATTTACCCTTTATCTTTTCTTAGATTTTTGTGTCTGAGTGTAGCATCGGTGTTTTCATTGATAGTTTATGTCATTTCACCTTATTCTTTGCTTTGGAAATCATACTGTTACAATCATGCACCTTACAAGCATGCACCTTGCATTGGAATGATATTTAGAAGAGGTGGCTTTTTCTTAGTTATATCTAAAACATTGTCTATAACTTCTACCGAGAGGAATTTGAACAAACGGTGTCACCCAAAAGTGTTATCTGATTAATATCAAGTCTAGGATAAGACATGTGATAAATAGACATGCCAAATTTGATTAAGAGCATTTTTTTTTTTAGAAAAAGAGCTAGGCAGTGGATCAAGTTATTACTATAGGTCATGTTGCGTGAATATGTAAAAAATAAGATCATATATAAGAAGTTATTAGACAACATAAAATTAGGTCATGCTTTCATTTTAGTGTACATATTATCAATTACTTACCTTATTTTCTATATCAAACATGTACACTAAAACAATAAACATTTAACATTGTTTTATAAAGATATGTAACTAAACACAAAGAATTTAAATAATATATTATAATATGTTTTTTAGTATTTGATTCCGATCGTTAGTAGAACAAACCCGTGTATTCACACGGGTGTACACTTAGTACTTTGTATTATAACTCAACCCATAGTTATACTGTTTGTTTCAGTTTCATGCTTTAGTCTTTTTTTCATACTTATAAACTCTACATTTTATATTATTAGACCTCTTACATATTCTAACTCAAACTCAAGACTATTCAACACTTGAATGGCTAAAATAATATAGAAACATATTGTATTTTGTTTAAACCTATACGCATATACAATATATATATATATATTATTCATGAAAAATATAATGTAGATGTATTTATTAATCGAGTCGTATTTATTAACTATATTTATTTTCACCACTTGGTATAAATACGAGTTATTTATTACAAGTTGTATATAAATACTTTTTGACACTATCTATTCAAGAATCCTAAATTAAATCCCTAAACTCATATGAACATAGAATCTACAAATCATTCGAATTCGTTTTATTATATGGGAATTGGCCTGCAATAATCTCAACTATACGTTATTGGCCATTGCTAGTCCCAGCTTTGAATATTCCCCACGTCAGACTCACCTTTCACCTATTTTTCCTCCACCGGTCCTCAGTTAAAAAAACTTAACGAGGTTAAGTTTTATTAAAAAAGCTTAACGAGGTTAAGTTTTTTTTTTCTGAATTACAAACTAACGTATTAGGGTTTTGGATCAGAACGGGGATACGAGTTTATTGATGTAAAACTTACCTTGAAACGGTGCTCCAAACGACTTGACTTTTGTTAATTGAAAGTTTAAACACCTGAATTGAAGCACTGTTTTCATCGTTTGGAGCACAATTTTAAGGTAAGTTTTACACCATTCGACTCGTATCCTCGTTCTGATCAAAAGCCCTAAAACGTCAGCTTGTAATTCAGAAAAATCTTAACTCCATTAAGTTTTTTTTAACTGAGGACCGGTGGAGGAAAAATAAGTGAAAGGTGGGACTGGCATGGGGAATATTCAAAGGTGGGACCGACAATGACCAATGATATCTAGTTGGGATTATTGTAGGCTAATTTTCCTTTATTATATAATTATTACTTATACCATACATGCTAGCAGGGGATTTTTGGATTATCCAAACTGTTACGTCTCGGCTAGTTGTACTTGATAATCTTCGCAACCAATGAGTAATCTCTTCTATTTTCCCCTTTTTAATTTTAAAAACTTTGGGGCCTCATGTTATACTCATTTTTTATTTAATCAGCATGCTTTATTCAAAGTGTTACTATGTGAATGTCTTCTGTATACTCCTTCATTCTATATGCTATCTGTTGTCAAGTCTATTGTATGCTATTGTGTCATGTGGATTCACGGCTGACTAGATTCTCTACGGCCATGGGTTATAGCC
Organism: Helianthus annuus; assembly: GCF_002127325.2. Taxonomy (NCBI): domain Eukaryota; kingdom Viridiplantae; phylum Streptophyta; class Magnoliopsida; order Asterales; family Asteraceae; genus Helianthus; species Helianthus annuus. Next base: position 63,895,518 of record NC_035447.2, read on the forward strand.
TAGTATTAGGCTCGCTCTTCGGAGTTTGAGACTAATGCACGCTATTATCATAAGTCTATTATTTAGTTCGTTTCGTAATGTTAATTGATTGTGTGATCTTGTTTGATGGTTTTGGATATGTTAACTATGTTAATATTATGAGACTCTCCACTCCTGCCTCACAAAATCATTATCCATTTTAGTGTCTCTTTAACACACAACCCAACTATTTTAAATTACGTAGTTTTGGTTGCTTATGTTATCCATGGCTTTGACAATATTCTCCGCACAAACTTCAAACTTGATCTACTCCAGGGGCGCAACATAGTGGGGGAGGGAGGGGGCAGCCGACCACCCGAACTTTTCGCTCAGTGGTGGAGAGTATGTAGTTTCCGTATATAAATTTTTGGGTATATACATTTTCGACCACTCGATCAGAAATCTCAAAATTCGTCACTAATCTACACCATACAGTTTTGTTGTTACTCTCCTATTCAAAGTGCTTATTATGCCTTTAATCCCGTAACCTCACAAATTTATTCTACCCGGCACACTATTTTTGTGGAAAATATATTCCCTTTTGAAACACTCATAACCTCAAATCAAATACTTGACATCAATACACCTTATTTCTACCCATCCACCAACCCCATCCTTCCTTTCCAATACAAACCCAATAACAACACCCCACGTACGCCACAACAACCCCACCCCATAAAACAACATATTCATCCAATGTGGATGCTACTGTTCCATGCCATCCTCTAATTAAATAAATAAATAAATCCACCATTCCTACCAATACTATTGCAATCACACTCCAACACTAATCCACAGCTCAATCCGTCTATCTCTAAACCCAGAAGAAAATCCAAAATACCATAACTCAGAATTTCTTCTCTTAATTACATCACCACTGTCATGCCTGAACCTGAACCACCTATTATTTCTCATGCGTCCCTCGTGGCGTTGTGCGGCCATACAGGATGAGTTTAATGCTGTGGATTTTTCGCAATCCGAATGGGTCGCCTAAAAGTGTGTTTAGTTGCCAAAGGTTTTCATCAATGACCTTTTTACTATCTATGGCCTACGCCAAGCTTCAGGTACGATGAGTTAAAAACCTACAAGGTTACATTTTAAACCCCCAATCTCCTCTTTTCATTTTCACCACCGTTTCCTCCCCAATCTCATTTATGTAGACGACATAAAAATTATCTGTTTTTACTCGGTTCATTCATTTTTCATCCTCAAAATTTTCTCTCAAGATCATGGCAATTTAGCCATAAGAGAAATGTGTATTATTTATGTTTTAAATATGCATTCCACTCATATTATATTATAAGTCACCAACTTTTTAATTATCCCACATCCGAGTTAAGAATGTGTATGTTTTGTCATGTTGGAGTTGTTTCGAAGGGAAATTTATCAAAATACACATGTTGACTCACTTTTTATCAACATAAACATTGATTTTCAAACGTCGGCTAAGGTGGCAAACTTGGGGGCTAAGCCGACAAATTTGAGGGTTAGCTTGGCAATTTTAGAGGCTAAGCTGGCAAAAATGTCGGCTAAGCGGTAGATGGATTGGCAGTCAATGTCTAAATGTCTATTTTGATAATTTGCTTGATCAAACTTGTTTATTTTAATAAGAGTAAATTACGTTTTTGGCCCCTGTGGTTATATCACTTTTACTATATTAGCCCAAAATAAGAATTTTTAACAGATCTGCCCCCATGGTCTCTATAACTAACCATTTTGGCCCCTAAGTCTAACCAAACCCCAACTCTGGTTAATTAATTGGCACATGACTTGCACATGATGTCTAAAATGTAATTTCCCTTCCCCCTTTTATGACTTTATATATAAAACCCTAGATTTTTTTTCACTTCATCTTCTTCCTTAATTCATCTTCTTCGTGATTTCTTTCAAAAGCCTAACTTCAGAGCAAATATTTCAAAGATGGTCATACGCAGATGTGGGTTACCTTCTGTCATTCAAACCTCCCATACTCAAGCGAATCAGTAGTTGTACAACTGATTTAATAATTGGATTGTAATCAGTTGTGTTTTGCAGCTTATTTAATAATTGGGTTGCTGTCAAAATTGTATCTCATCAATGTGGACGAACATCGTTCGTTCTTTTATAGGAAAAACTTTATGTGCCTTGCCCCTTAGAATTCTTTTTTTAGGAAAAAACTTTATGCGTCTTGCTACTTACAGAGAATGATTGCTCATTAACAGCTTGAATTGATTGCACAACATAGGATTGTATTTGATTTCCTATGCCCATTACTCATGAGAAATAATTCACTCACCAAATATATTCTCAAACTCCCTTCTGAGTCCTTGTAACTTAATGGCCTGCACCTGCGAATCTCTTTGGAACTCATTGTGTAAGGTGTCCTATGTCTCTTTTGCTGTGGTAGTTGCTGCAATTTTAGAGAAAAGCTGGAAGAAGATGAAGTGAAAAAAAAATAATCTAGGGTTTTATTTATAAAGTCATAAAATGGGAGGGGAAATTACATTTTTAGACATCATGTGTCAATTAAATAACCAGATTTGGGGTTTGGTTAGACTTAGGGGCCAAAATGGTTAGTTATAGAGAACATGGGGGCAGATTTGTTAAAAATTCTTATTTTGGGCTAATATAGAAAAAGTGATATAACCATAGGGGCCAAAAACCTAATTTACTCTTTTAATAATATAATTTCCCTCTTTGGAATGTGTCACTAAGGTGCTGTTTGTTTTTTCAGAGGTAAAACGTCTGCAGTCTGCGGACCACATCTGCAGACATCTGCAGCTGAAGAGGTGGACTAAACCTCTGCAGTCTGCAAGAAAAAGACTGTTTATTTTTTAACTTCTGCAAACTTTAATCATACTACATACACCAAACTTTAATCAAACGATTCATCAAGTTTAATCAACCTACATACACCAAACTTTAATCAAACAATTCATCTAGTTGAACATCTATTTTCCATAAAAATTATAAACTAACACTTAGCAAAAGAATTTTTGACAAACGATTACATGAAAATTATAAAAGAACAAACAATTAAACTAAAAACAAACAATAAAAAAACAATTTTGTGACAAAAAATATAAATGAACTTACCTGTGAAGGTCGACTGGAGGTGGAGGTCGCCGGAGGTGGAGGTGCGGCTGGAGGTGGAGGTCGGTTGGTGTCACACCCTAACCGATGGCGGAATCATCGGGGCGCGGCACTGAGCGAAACAGATTATCCAGGAGAATCCATAACAACTATTCGTTATAATATATTAAAGGTTCATGTCCCATACCACAAACATATAAAATGAAAATAGTTATTACAGACGATGTTCTCAAAGACAAAAATCCATTCCGACGACTCAGAATTTATTTAGTTTGATTCTAGACTCCATCCTAGACTTGATTCCAGCAATTAACAAGCAAAGCATCCTAAGCATTCAAACACCTGTCACATACATTAAAATAGAGGTCAATACACATAGTGTAAAGGTGAGCATACAAGTTTGATAATAGTAATAGAGTTCGAAATCGTTTACGCATAACCAGCATGTAACATGTACAAAGTGAAGGCAAGTAGGTTATCGACAGAGAAATATGCACAGACATGACTGCGAGTTGTAGAATGCGCAACACATATCCCCACTGGGACACGTGAAGTAAAACCCTTAACAACCCCTGTCCACGACAGGTGCTGAGTCTAAACTATAGTACTATCGTTGCTAAGGTGTCAGGCAACAATCACTGTGTTAACATAACATACAAGCATTCATCGAATAACACGTAGCATGCAATAACGGTCAGCGTACAAATAGTGTTTGCGTTGTGTGTCGATTGTGATTTTGAATAAGTAACGTATGTAACACCCAAAAGTGCGTAAAGTAAAAAAAAAGGTTTGAGTATACTCACAGATAGCGTTTAACAAGTAAACACTCTCTTGGATTGAAGGGAGCGCTGAGAGAGATTAGCCTGAACAGTTAACGATAGCATAAACGATAAGCAGCAGGTAAAACGGTGAGAAGTGATTAAGTGACGAGTGGCAACTCGATCGGATGGCTATCCGATCGGTTGACCATTCGATCGGATGTCAATCCGTTTGGATGGTCATCCGATCGGATGGCCATTCGATAGGATTGACATTTGTTTGGTAAGGATGTGTTTGTGTATGATGGCTTTGAAGTTTTCGTTGTAGTATTTTGAAAAGAGAGAAATATCTTTACCCTTCAGGTCGATCGATCGAACGGTCGATCGATCGAACGGTCGTTCGATCGGATAGCGATCCGATTAGTAGGACACTTAGTGAAAACAAGTTCACAGCAGGATGGTCACTCGATCGGATAGCAATCCGATCGATTGGCAATCCGTTAGCTACTGATGATCTTTGAAAATCATGAAAATCATTAAGTGTCGAAGTTCCAAATGTCACATGGTCGGATGGTCGTTCGATCAGATGGCTATCCGATCGAGCGACATTCCGTTCGACGTTCAGACCTTTGAAAAGTTGGAATAAAAGTGTAAGTGTTGAACCTCAAGTACATTTTGATCGGATAGTTGTTCGATCGGATGGCAATCCGATCGGACGGCAATCCGTCCCAACGACCTAATCATCTTGGTACTTGTTTATTTTGAAAAGTTTTACAGTTTTGATCGAGACAGTGTGATAACGCGCTAAACAACAGAAACCCCATCATGACCCCAGTTATCTAATCGAGCAGGAATCACCCTAGTCCGATCAGTTAACTGTTCGAGACGGTTGTTCATGTTTAACCCGAAATCGGTAGTCTCTTTGATAGAAACCATATCTTGAACCAACACATCACTAAGAAGGAGTAGAAGATCAGAACGAGCTCTGATTCTATCGGTTTTGAGTGCATTGAGTGTAAAAGAGTTGAAAGAAAGTTAGAAAACCATCTTTCATGCCTTTTAACCATGAATATGTATAGATCTATGCGAAAACATTGATTAATCTTGTGGAAAAATCCTTCAGATCTGAGTTGTTCTTGGTGGAATGAGGCCAAAACTTGAAGTTCATAAGAACTCCATGATGACATCACCCTAGAACACCTCAAGTCCACTGATTTCACGGTTAAAAGTTAAGATTCAAAGGTGAAAATGATGAAGAAGTGTGTGTAGATCATAGAAGTACAAGATTTAGGTTGAAAACTTACAATAATTGCGGAAAATCGAGAGAAACAGGGCTTGAGTGCGGCTGGTCGAGTGGAGGAGCTGTCACATCGCAAATGATGTGACAGGAGGGTATTTATAGGGTTTCCAAAAAAGGAAAGGGAGCAAGTATCGAACAGCACTTCGATCGGATGGCTACCCGATCGGATGGTCATCCGATCGGTTGGCCATTCGATCGGTTGGCCACTCGATCGAGTGGGTTTTGCGAGTTGAGTTTCGGCGATTCGATTCGCGTCTTAAGCGTTGCGATGCGTTTCGAGCGAACGATGCAATAGAATTACCCATTAGTTACACAAATAACCTAACTACTATATCTAACATACAATCACTATCAAATACTTGCGTTTAGCGTTTGCGATTAAGTTGCGTTGCGATAGAGTTGCGATTGCGTTTCGATTAATCACCACAAACATAAGGTAAACATGCACAAGTAACACATAAGTAACACACACGTAAAACAATATACAGAACCTATCAATCCAGGCGCGAATGCGATAGCAATGCGATAAGCGATAAACATGCGATAAATATCGATTAAACCTCGATTATTAACAGATACTCCACATAATACAACTAAAGCGATAAAATAAAAGACTCAATTACAAGTCAAAGAAGTCAAAATAGGAGTTGAGCAAGGAGTGACAGATCGCAATTAGCAATCTTTTCTTCCTTTGACTTCAATCTTGACTTTGACATTGACTTTCATAACACGGGGTGTTACAGGCTGGAGGTGGAGGTGCGGCTGGAAGTGGAGGTCGACTGGAGGTGGGGATGGAGCAGGTGGCGGCTAGAGAACCAAGCTAGGGTTTGGAGTTTGTGTTTTAGAGGTCGATTGGGGAAGAAGATGCAGGTCGGCTATGGAGGTGGTCGATTGGGGAAGAAGATGCAGGTCGGCTATGGAGGTTTCGCTGGAGGTCGCTTGGAGTATCCTAGGGTTTTGAGGTGTTTTGAAAGAGCAAAGTGTTTAAGAGGTAAGAAGAGGTGAGGTAAGGTCTGTTTGGGGAAGAGGTGGGGAAGAGGTTTTTTAATGAAATCACTTCTAAAAAACAAACAAGTACTCAAACGTCTGCGCGTAATCTGCGTGGGGCAGACATAAGAGGTTCTGAAGTACTTTTCATAAAAAAACAGAAGGTATGGGGCACGACCAAGGGCCGGCGAGGCACGATGCTGCCCCGCCACACCGCCCCCTGGCCCGTCCCTGTCAACACAGACAACCTTGGGACGTTCTCGACGGCCCCACTTTTCAAAAAAGTAGCTATTACAACGGCTTTATACCCACGTTTTAAATTTAAAATTTAAAAAAAAAAAACCCTTTTTCTATAAAAGTACCACTCTTTCACCATTTTCTTCCTACTTTGAACCCAAAATACTCTCATTTTTATACCCATCTTTTAAAAAAAATACATTTTCACCCACAATGCAATCTAATTCTTGGTGGTCCTCGTCTTGGAGGAAGGGGAGATGTTTTACGCAAACGTTGTGCTAAGGACGGCTCAGATTATTATGTTTGTGTGTTTTTTTTTAAATCTAGTCTTTTTTTTTTAATTTTAGGTAGTGTAATTTTTTTTTCTCGGTTATGTAAAATATGTTAATTAAAGTTGTTTTTATAAATTGGATAACAAAATACAAAAACAAAATAAAAAACTTTAAGTGGGGTAGGCCCATCTTTCATCCCCTTGATTTTGCTTGGAGGGACATCCTATGAAGGATGGGGATGTGGCATCCTATGTGACGGCCCATCCTCATGAAGATGACCCTCCCCATACCTTCCAGTCTAACGAGTTATGATGAATAAGAAAACAAAAAAAAACGGTGAAATAACATCCTAACTCAAAAAATTTAGCAAGCACTTTTATGATAATTTAGATTTTATTTTATATTTTGTCATTTTCTAATATTTTATAACTAAGTTCAAATATTCATTGTTTTTTGACTGAAACTAATATTAAGGTTGTGTTTTCTATTTCAATAAAAAACACAAAAAACGTGTTATATTTGACATAACTCATGAAACGCAAAGTAACTCAAGTTTATACCGTCTAATGAAAACGTATAATATTTGACCCGATTCGATTCCAGACAAAATTTACGTCAAAAAAACCATACCCAATGAAAACATCCATAAAAATAAGCAGGAAAACGTATTATAATTGACATAACTCATGAAACGTAATTTAACTAGAATTTATATTGTACAATGAAACCTTTTATATTTGACTGGACTCGTTTCCGAACAAAATTTACATAAAACACAAACCAACCGAAAACATCCTTAAATATTAGCACAAAAACGTATTATATTTGACATTGACTCATTTAAAAAAAATTACGTCGAACGTAAACCAACTTGAATCTGTATCGACACGTACATACAAATAAGCACGTAAAAGTCAGTGGGGGGGGGGGGTAAAATAACACTTTACAAAGTTTTTAGAAAGTTGAGGAGTGGTAAGAGCATTCACATCTTGTCCACTGATTTCTATGAGAGACTCCTCCATATTATAGATAGTGGTTATGAGGGGTTGTGAGTGGAGGTGAAGGAAAATGTTAGTGTTCTGTTGGGATTGAACCCTACCAAATGAACAGATAATAAAAGCCAAAACTGGATCACAGCAGTAGATTAAGAATAAGCAGATGTTTGATTGCAAGTCTCTCTGAAAGTGGTTTCAACATCTACTGACCTCCTATCTGCTGATCATGCAAACTGCTGACCTACAACTGATGATCAAGACAAAGTCTGATAGAAGAACTAAAGCTCTGCTGCTCAATCTACTGCCTTGGTTCAAGCATTGCTGATCATGACAAGAACTGCTGGGTTCACATCAGTGGAAGGATGCAGCAGCAGTTTGAGTCTGTTTTATGTATTGAAATGTAATATCAGTAGTTAGCATAGCAGTGTTTGTATAGATCAGAGGTTAGAGTTTGTTAGGAGGTTAGATGTCACTTTCATGGTGACGTCAGCTTTGATGCTCAGTGGTTTGCAAGTGCCTATAAATAGAACAGTACTCTGTACTGTTCTGTTTAGCTCTTTCACCATCTTCTTTCTGCACGAACAAACATTGAGCTCGGGCTGAGGGGGAGTTTGCATATCATACACGCATTGTAATCAGAGTTTAAAAATAAATTTAATCATTTGATTCAGTGTTTGAAAATGTATGATTGATAGCATTTCTTCTGTTTGATTGTGAAAAGTTTGCTTCCATTAAATTCCGCTGCACTACTCTTCCATTTGTTCATATTAAATTCAAACACAAATCACAATCAATCCAAACTCAGATCCTAACAATTGGTATCAGAGCCAGGATAGTCAAACTTGATCTAACAATCATTTTGATGTAAATAGTTCAGCTCGAAATTGTTGATACTGATCGTTTGTTCGTTGTGTTGAAAAACAGAGTAAGGTTTAATCACCGATAAAGTTGATTAATCAGTACCTGTAAAAAAACCGGAAAGATGTCGCAATCACAAGATGATAAAAATAACATTGGCTCTTTGTTTAAACCACCTATGCTGAAAAGAAATGAGTACAACATCTGGGAGCGAAGGATGTGTCACATCCTGGCTCAACAAAACACTGGATGTTGCAGGTCTGTCGTTTTCGGTCCTCATGTTCCTATGGTGCCAAGCGCAGAGGACGCCAAAAAGTCCGTTCCTAAACCAACTGAAAATTACACTGAATTGGATTTTCAGAAGTTTGAACTGGATGCCAAAGCGTTTAGCATCATAGCCTCTGCACTCCCCAACGAAATCTATGCTGGACTGTTACATTGTAACACTGCAAAAGAATTGTGGGATGCATTGAAGGAACAGTTTGGAGGAACGGAGGAGGTTGTCGAAAACAATAGGGAAATTCTGAATCAGCAGTACGAAACGTTTTGTCACATCAAAAGGGAGTCACTAACCCAACAATTTGAACGTTTTAGTTGTCTCATCAGTGAACTAAGGCTTGTTAAGGTTACATTTCCGAATGCAACCCAAAATAGCAGGTTCCTTAGATCATTGCCAGAAAAATGGGACACAATTGCTTTTGTCACCAGGAATTCAGCTGAATTCAAAGATCTGACCCTGACCCAACTCCATGGTAGACTCCTGACCTATGAAAGGGAGTTGAACCAAAAAAGGAGGTTGCAAGAGTCTGGTAAAGTTGCTGATGACTATTCATTCGGCAGCACAACTCTGTTTGGTCAGGAAGAATCTGGCAGTAGCAGTAAGGATCAGAGTTATGATCACTTTATTGACATAACTGCTGGGGGTAACTTTGCCAACTCTGATTCTCACTCTACAAATTATGCTTTCACAGCAAATACTGAAAACCAGATGTCAGAAAATTTGTGTTTTGAGCTGAATGATCTGCAACATTTTGATCCCACTGACTTAGAAGAGATGGACATCTTGCATCAGTTGGCCTTGCTTAGTGTAAGAACAAGCAAGTTCTACAAAAGAACAGGGAGAAAACTTCCAGGGCTTCATAGAAATTTAAGGGTGGGTTGGATAAGTCGAAAATCAAGTGTTACAAGTGTAGTAGGCTAGGTCACTTTGCTAGAGAATGTAGGAGTCAAACTACTGGTCCCATAATAACTCACCCTAGCACAAACCATAGACCACAACAACAAAACACTGTGCACTATACCCAATATGCCCCTGCAGCACATGTTAACACTGCTCATTATGCTGCAACCCCTGTGCCAGTGCATTATGTTCAAACCACTGTTCCACAAATTCAGTATGTTCAAGCCCCTGTTCCTTAGGCACATGTGCAACCTGTTGCACCTCAAACAGCTGCTCCAACTGTGACACAACCAGATCAGCAAAGCTTTTTCACACAAGGCTTTGTTGATTGGAGCAGCATGCCTGATGAACTTGGTGATGAAAATTTTGCTCTATATGCTTCTAATGATGCTTTTAATGATGAATACTGTTTGATGGCATTAGAGTCAATACCAGAAGGGGATGAAGCTGAAGGTGAACAACTAAGTGCTGAAATAGTGGATGAAGTTGCTGAAGCAGTGGTTACTTGTAACACCCGTTCTTAAAAATCAAGTTTTAACGTAAAATATAAGAAAAACAGCCATGTAATTTAGATTACATATACGTCGGAAATACGGGTTTATTAAAACTTTTAATTTTCATAAGTTATTTGACATAACGTGATCAGATTTGTCATTTAAAATTTGAGACGATGCAAAGTGCGGAAGCGTGAATCTATATCGTGTTCGGTTCTTCGAGGAGCTTGGTCGTCTTCCGACATTCTAAAAGCACCTACATTTCATAAACATGAAATGCTTTAGTCATACAGGGATTGAAATAAGTCTAAACAAATCCGGTAATAAAATGGAAGGAAAAAGAATCCCAACGTTAAACTTTTGATCTCAAAACATGGAATTCCAACTGGCCTCCACCGTAACTTACGGTGGCACCGTAAGTTACGGTGGCCCCTGGTGTGACATGCCCCTACCGTAATTCAGTAGGGGGCTGCCGTAAAGCCTTCAGCTCCACCGTAACTTACGGTGGCACCGTAAGTTACGGTGGCCCCTGCATTCCAGCTTTCCTATTTTGCCGTTTATTTGCACGAAAACTTTCGTATCCTTCAAACCGCTTATCCCATCTTCACCTATGGTCAAAACCATGTAAATAATTAGTTTTGACACTTTAATAATCGAGTATAAACAAGTTCCGTGCTTAACGTAACAAAACAAGAAATTATTTTTGTTTTGTTTTCAGCCCCTTCACCCGGCCGTGTCAAAAAGTCACCCGGCCGTGTCAGTTAACACATATTTTTCACAGCCCAGCCACCCGGCCGTGTCAAAAGTCACCCGCCCATGTCAACTCTGCACGTCTATTTTTCATTAGTTCTTACCGAAACGGATATAACTCTCTCGTTTTTAATCCGTTTTACACGATTCTTTTTCCTACGCGTCCGTAATTTAATTCTCCATCATATGGAGTTAAAATCCGACATCCGGATTAACAAAAATTTAAGACTTTTAAGTCTTCGGCTTATTACCATTTTTACCAAATTTTGACCCGTTCGCGATTTTATCAAACAAACATGTTTACTTGATCTATAAACTCATGAAAATCATAATTTCAATATTTCCTATCAAATAAATCATAAATCATGGGTTTCTTACTTAGTTAGAACCCGTTTACGTTCAAGTGCTTATTTTGACCCGTTAAGGGTATTTAAGCACTTTAAAGCTTAAAGTCGCTTTCATTCATTTCTAGCGTTATATACAACATTCTTATCAAGTAATCTTCCACCACAACTATAATTGTGGTGGACTTAATGAGGTGATCTATATAATTCGAGTTTTTCTCGTCTGATTGCTAATTTACGACAAAGACTCATATAAAGTTATTTGACCGAAGGTTTACATCTTTCGCTTCTTACACTTATTCCAATTATTTATTTGATCATAAAACTCGTTTCAAAACTACCTTTAAAGGTTGTTTATTCGAATTAGCCAACAAGGGCGTTTTAGTCAATTTTAGTCATTCTTTTACGACGAATGACTTTTAATTACTTGTTTAACCCAAACTCCGATCTTTTAACTATGATTTCATTTAAAAGGGCACTAGGCCTTTCAAATATAATGACCATCGTCCGTAACATTTGGTTTACCTATTAGGGTAATCAAAAACTTATTCTAGGCTTTGTTTAACTCTCATTAGTCTTACATTTAAATGAGAGTTATCTTATTATGCGTACCTGGCTCGGATCATTACATTGACCCATTTAAGTACCTTGCCTCGATATCTACTAAGTAATAGCGATGTAAATATCCACTCGATATTTATTTCTGAAATCAAACAACTCATCAAACCATTAGTCGATATTGTCAAAATGTGATATTTTCACCTTTTGACCCGTTGGTCTAAATGACCGATGATATTGGCGAGATAAAGCTTATTGCCATCTCGTCTACACGACTCGTTCCAATTTACATCGCACGGTCGTTTTAACTATAATTCACCTCTTAACGCTTTTTGGCCTATTAAGGCTTACGAAATATGTATCTTTCAAAAACCGATAATTATTGTCAACAAGTGTCCAAATTTCAATTTTTTTTACCCTTATTGGTTATCTTGTCCCGTACGACTACACGCCGGAAACACCATATCTCAATTTCCCATTTGTCTTGATCGAAATCAAAACAACAAAAAGGACATTCTAAACTATATGACTAGTGTAAGCTATACTTACCTTGCATCCGAATTGTGCTTTTCCCGTCATTCTTGCTTCGTTTGACCCGCTTTGTTCCCAAGCTCTCACCTAGCTTGTTGATCGTCAAACTATCATTGTAATTGTAAGATGGTTAGGTTAGTCATAATCATTTACGACTATTCCATCCTACTCTTTTTATATTGAATTTACCATCCGATCATACACTTGGTCGATTTGACTTTTTAAAGTCAATCGACTTATCAACTTATTCATTGCACATTTTCACTCTAATTTCAAACACCTTAGTTTTCATTTAGGCATTTTAACAAACACCTAATGTGCATACATTGTTTTTACACATTTTACAACTAGGTAACATGATTTCAAGCATCTATATCACGATCTTAACATCAATTCCTCTATATCATATAACAACCCATTTCATGGTAAATATGATTTATGTACCCAAACACCTAAATGGTTCAAGTACTTTGTCTTACTAACTAATATGATGATTCTAATCACAAGTTTGAGACTAACATCATCATATCATAAAAACCCATCTCAAGTCATGTATGTTAAACACTCAAACTTGCAATTTGTTCAAGTATCTTGTTTCTACTAACAACTATGATGATTTTAAACATGTGTAAACCATCATCTTCACTACATAATCAAAACCCACTTAGCACAAAATAGGTTAATCATCAAATCCCTAGTTTTGACAACAATTCATCAAGCTTTCTACTAGGGTTTGTTTCTAGACTAAGATATAATCACAACAACACTCATGGATTCAACATTCATTCCAGAATTTCGATTTTGATTATTCATCATAATCTCAAAGTGTCACCAAATCGTAAAATTCGACATACCTTGTAATCCCCATGACTAGGTGATCATGAATTCGTGTTCATGCATCTGATTTGAGCTAGTTCTACCCTTCAATTTGGTGATTCTTGGCACTTTAGGGTTTTGAGCAAGAGAGCCTTCCTGGCTCTGGTTAAAATCGCAGACATACACACACGTATGTGTGTGTTTTATTTATTTATTTTGTTTTGATAAAAACTTATCTCATTTGCCCAGGTTTAGTCCCTCAATTTACCCAAGTTATTTAAAGGGTTATCAATTTCTTGTTTCTTTTATTGTTTTAACAACACTTAACCAACTAGGTTGATATCCCTAGTTACTTAATGGGTTTGGAGAAGTCATAACCCGTAGTATTTCTAAGTCCCGTTAACCCGTCGGGCTTTATATACGCTTTGTTTTCTCAAAGCGTTTATTCTCTTTCTAATTTTATTAACATAAAATTATTTATTAAAATCCTAATTTTTCACCGGGTTAGTTTTACCACTAACGGTATTTTACCAGTTCCTAGTATTAACGGGGTTTAATTACCAAACCCGTTTTCGGGGTGTTACAAGTCTACCCCCCTTAAAGAGGTTTCGTCCTCGAAACCTTTTATGATATAATTCATTGAGTTTGCACTCAATGTATTTGAGCCGAGAATTCCTTTAAACATTACTTATACTTTTAACCAATTGTTAGTATTACCAGAAAAGTATGGTAACATCTTTTTAGCTAATAATTGTCTACGTATCTTACATGACATAATGCGACTTGAATAACGTAATCTCGTTATTTCCACTAGTTTAATCAACTTAGCGATATTCATCTCTTTCATATATCATTCAATTCTTTATGAATCCGTTACTTTAACCCGTTTAAAGGTCTTTAGTGAAATCTTTCACTTTTAGCAACAATTCCTTTTATTTTCAAATTTATTTATTCGGTTTAGTTATACCGAATTTACTGCTTACAAGCAAACCAAATTTCTTAACTTAAATTGCTGACCTTAACCGGTTTCACTAACTAGACTTATTAGTCCGGTTTCTTTTTGCCGCTCGCTTGGTGATAATGTGATTACACTTCACATTGCATTTCTTGACCGTGATCGTGTCACGTCATGTTTAACTTATATCAACCTTTCATTTTCGAAAATACCACTTCTTCGAATATATTGTCTTGCACCTATCGATGTTAAGACCCATACTCTTTGATATTTGTTATTTCCAAATTCGTCTTATAGTATTCATGTTTGTTAAAACGTTGTTTCTTACTAAAACTGAATTTTAGATTAACGTTTTTTTTTCTTTTAACTATGTCAATTACTCATATTAAGGAAATTGACAATCCATAATTTATTCTTTTCCGTTCTCATTTTACGCGGGGAATCATAACTTGTTCCCTTGCTTTACACTATTGACCCGTAGGTTCTTTTTGGTCCCGTAGACCTTAACACTGTGTTTAATCCCGTAGGTTATGATGATCCCGTAGATCATCTTTTATTCTTGTCTATATTCAAGTGTGTGTGTATATATATATATATAGGCAAAAGATCAAATACAAATAATCTTAACATACTAAACATACAAATTGAAGGAAAACCCAAAAAGACAAGGTGGCATTTTTGTAATTACCACCAACTATCAAAGTTACAACAAAAAATACCTAAAAAACACAATTTTTTTTAACATTTTTTTATTAAAAAATCGCTACATTTCGTTAGCAAAAAAAAAAAAAAAAAAAAAAAAAAAAAAAAAAAAAATTGGCTGCTACTAAAGGTAGCGATTTTTTAATAAAAAATGTTAAAAAAATAAAATAAAATAATTTGTGTGTTTTTTTTTTAGATTTTTTTAGGTTTTTTAGGGGTTTAGTTTTTAGCATTTTAGCTTGGGTGGGGGGTTAGGTTTTTTTTAGGTTTTTGGGGGTGGGGGGGGGGGGTTAGGTTTTTTTTTAGGTTTTTGGGGGGTGGGGGTGGGGGTAGGTTTTTTTTAGGTTTTTGGGGGGTGGGGGGTGGGGGGTTTAGGTTTTTTTTGGGGGTGGGGGGAGTGGTTAGGTTTTTTTAGGTATATTTGTAGAGTAACTTTGATAGTTATTGATAATTACAAAAATGCCACCTTGTCTTTTTGAGTTTTCCTTCAATTTGTATGTTTAGTATGTTAAGATTATTTGTACAAGAACTTTACCCTATATATATATATAGCTTCAAGGCATCTCTTATTATGTTTGGAATCGTTTATTTTCGCTCTTGAACTTCAATTGACCTTGACCGTAGTCTAAGGTTTCATTTTTATATTCCGACTTTGTCCTTAAGTTTGACGTTTTACAAAAACGACCCGTTAAGGGACATATTTGCATTTTCCGGGTTCGAGTGTAAGTACACCCCCTCCCAATGCATATCTAAATCATTTTACATGTTTACATTCTCCGGGTTCGAGTGTAAGTATCACTCCCACCCAATACTTGTCTAAATCATTTTACATGCTTGCGTTTTCTGGGTTCGAGTGTAAGTATCACTCCCTCCCAATACTTGTCTAAATCATTTTACATGCTTGCGTTTTCTGGGTTCGAGTGTAAGTATCACTCCCTCCCAATACTTGTCTAAATCATTTTACATGCTTCTTTGTCCCTTCACACGGGCTCATTATTCTGATGTAATACGCTCCCGTCACCCGGCTGTGCGTTTACATTTTTATCAAATATTTTTGCTCATTTGATTCATTTGGGTACTTTTAAGTTAGTCCCATTCACCCCACCCTTACTACATCGGATGTAAACGTGTCCGCCATAAGAAGTTCATGGTATCATATGCCGCTACTTACATGGCCAGAGTAAGCGATTAACACATGACACGCATGACCTTTTTATAGTTTTCACATCACGCCCTATGTAAGTAATACCTCTATCTGTTTTTCTTGGAAACAATATCCCGGATAGGTTTTCTATTCAGGTCTTTCCAAGTTTTCAATCTACATATGCAACTTTCAATCTCAACATATTTGTTGCATATTACTATTTATGCAATAATTTAAAACGTGCACCTGATAATGCTTGCCCTAACGGGCTTCTCTTGCCATTAGCCTTGTTCGCGGTCGTTACGCGATTTAGTCCTTGATGGGCATGTTCCTCTTGTCATGCCTCGGACTGTTCCTCTATCACATCCTGCATTTGTTTGACCTTTGTCATCTTTAAATGTAAGTGTCCTTCAATCAAGACATTCACAAAGTTAGTAATGTCAACTTTACTAAATGCCCGTATCATAGTACAAGGCTTTTGTACTATATGTGTCGACGCACGAAATGTTGTTAACCATATCTATCATTTAATTTGGGGTAATGTGTATTTCACGATAACCCTATGTGTTGTTTACAACACTTTAATACGCTAAACGATTAACATACATACACTTACCGGATTTGCGATCAAGCCTCGAACCGAACACATTTGTTAACAACCTTGAGCTCTGATTACCAACTTGTAACACTCGTTCTTAAAAATCAAGTTTTAACGTAAAATATAAGAAAAACAGCCATGTAATTTAGATTACATATACGTCGGAAATACGGGTTTATTAAAACTTTTAATTTTCATAAGTCATTTGACATAACGTGATCAGATTTGTCATTTAAAATTTGAGACGATGCAAAGTGCGGAAGCGTGAATCTATATCGTGTTCGGTTCTTCGAGGAGCTTGGTCGTCTTCCGGCATTCTAAAAGCACCTACATTTCATAAACATGAAATGCTTTAGTCATACGGGGATTGAAATAAGTCTAAACAAATCCGGTAATAATAATGGAAGGAAAAAGAATCCCAACGTTAAACTTTTGATCTCAAAACATGGAATTCCAACTGGCCTCCACCGTAACTTACGGTGGCACCGTAAGTTACGGTGGCCCCTGGTGTGACATGCCCCTACCGTAATTCAGTAGGGGGGCTGCCGTAAAGCCTTCAGCTCCACCGTAACTTACGGTGGCACCGTAAGTTACGGTGGCCCCTGCATTCCAGCTTTCCTATTTTGCCGTTTATTTGCACGAAAACTTTCGTATCCTTCAAACCGCTTATCCCATCTTCACCTACGGTCAAAACCATGTAAATAATTAGTTTTGACACTTTAATAATCGAGTATAAACAAGTTCCGTGCTTAACGTAACAAAACAAGAAATTATTTTTGTTTTATTTTCAGCCCCTTCACCCGGCCGTGTCAAAAAGTCACCCGGCCGTGTCAGTTAACATATATTTTTCACAGCCCAGCCACCCGGCCGTGTCAAAAGTCACCCGCCCGTGTCAACTCTGCACGTCTATTTTTCATTAGTTCTTACCGAAACGGACATAACTCTCTCGTTTTTAATCCGTTTTACACGATTCTTTTTCCTACGCGTCCGTAATTTAATTCTCCATCATATGGAGTTAAAATCCGACATCCGGATTAACAAAAATTTAAGACTTTTAAGTCTTCGGCTTATTACCATTTTTACCAAATTTTGACCCGTTCGCGATTTTATCAAACAAACATGTTTACTTGATCTATAAACTCATGAAAATCATAATTTCAATATTTCCTATCAAATAAATCATAAATCATGGGTTTCTTACTTAGTTAGAACCCGTTTACGTTCAAGTGCTTATTTTGACCCGTTAAGGGTATTTAAGCACTTTAAAGCTTAAAGTCGCTTTCATTCATTTCTAGCGTTATATACAACATTCTTATCAAGTAATCTTCCACCACAACTATAATTGTGGTGGACTTAAAGAGGTGATCTATATAATCCGAGTTTTTCTCGTCTGATTGCTAATTTACGATAAAGACTCATATAAAGTTATTTGACCGAAGGTTTACATCTTTCGCTTCTTACACTTATTCCAATTATTTATTTGATCATAAAACTCGTTTCAAAACTACCTTTAAAGGTTGTTTATTCGAATTAGCCAACAAGGGCGTTTTAGTCAATTTTAGTCATTCTTTTACGACGAATGACTTTTAATTACTTGTTTAACCCAAACTCCGATCTTTTAACTATGATTTCATTTAAAAGGGCACTAGGCCTTTCAAATATAATGACCATCGTCCGTAACATTTGGTTTACCTATTAGGGTAATCAAAAACTTATTCTAGGCTTTGTTTAACTCTCATTAGTCTTACATTTAAATGAGAGTTATCTTATTATGCGTACCTGGCTCGGATCATTACATTGACCCAATTAAGTACCTTGCCTCGATATCTACTAAGTAATAGCGATGTAAATATCCACTCGATATTTATTTCTGAAATCAAACAACTCATCAAACCATTAGTCGATATTGTCAAAATGTGATATTTTCACCTTTTGACCCGTTGGTCTAAATGACCGATGATATTGGCGAGATAAAGCTTATTGCCATCTCGTCTACACGACTCGTTCCAATTTACATCGCACGGTCGTTTTAACTATAATTCACCTCTTAACGCTTTTTGGCCTATTAAGGCTTACGAAATATGTATCTTTCAAAAACCGATAATTATTGTCAACAAGTGTCCAAATTTCAATTTTTTTTACCCTTATTGGTTATCTTGTCCCGTACGACTACAAGCCGGAAACACCATATCTCAATTTCCCATTTGTCTTGATCGAAATCAAAACAACAAAAAGGACATTCTAAACTATATGACTAGTGTAAGCTATACTTACCTTGCATCCGAATTGTGCTTTTCCCGTCATTCTTGCTTCGTTTGACCCGCTTTGTTCCCAAGCTCTCACCTAGCTTGTTGATCGTCAAACTATCATTGTAATTGTAAGATGGTTAGGTTAGTCATAATCATTTACGACTATTCCATCCTACTCTTCTTATATTGAATTTACCATCCGATCATACACATGGTCGATTTGACTTTTTAAAGTCAATCGACTTATCAACTTATTCATTGCACATTTTCACTCTAATTTCAAACACCTTAGTTTTCATTTAGGCATTTTAACAAACACCTAATGTGCATACATTGTTTTTACACATTTTACAACTAGGTAACATGATTTCAAGCATCTATATCACGATCTTAACATCAATTCCTCTATATCATATAACAACCCATTTCATGGTAAATATGATTTATGTACCCAAACACCTAAATGGTTCAAGTACTTTGTCTTACTAACTAATATGATGATTCTAATCACAAGTTTGAGACTAACATCATCATATCATAAAAACCCATCTCAAGTCATGTATGTTAAACACTCAAATTTGCAATTCGTTCAAGTATCTTGTTTCTACTAACAACTATGATGATTTTAAACATGTGTAAACCATCATCTTCACTACATAATCAAAACCCATTTAGCACAAAATAGGTTAATCATCAAATCCCTAGTTTTGACAACAATTCATCAAGCTTTCTACTAGGGTTTGTTTCTAGACTAAGATATAATCACAACAACACTCATGGATTCAACATTCATTCCAGAATTTCGATTTTGATTATTCATCATAATCTCAAAGTGTCACCAAATCGTAAAATTCGACATACCTTGTAATCCCCATGACTAGGTGATCATGAATTCGTGTTCATGCATCTGATTTGAGCTAGTTCTGCCCTTCAATTTGGTGATTCTTGGCACTTTAGGGTTTTGAGCAAGAGAGCCTTCCTGGCTCTGGTTAAAATCGCAGACATACACACACGTATGTGTGTGTTTTATTTATTTATTTTGTTTTGATAAAAACTTATCTCATTTGCCCAGGTTTAGTCCCTCAATTTACCCAAGTTATTTAAAGGGTTATCAATTTCTTGTTTCTTTTATTGTTTTAACAACACTTAACCAACTAGGTTGATATCCCTAGTTACTTAATGGGTTTGGAGAAGTCATAACCCGTAGTATTTCTAAGTCCCGTTAACCCGTCGGGCTTTATATACGCTTTGTTTTCTCAAAGCGTTTATTCTCTTTCTAATTTTATTAACATAAAATTATTTATTAAAATCCTAATTTTTCACCGGGTTAGTTTTACCACTAACGGTATTTTACCCCTAACGGTATTTTACCCGTTCCTAGTATTAACGGGGTTTAATTACCAAACCCGTTTTCGGGGTGTTACATTACTGCAGTTGCTGGTGAACTACTGCTGGAAGAAAGTTCAGAAACCCTGATTGAACCACTGACCGACCCTTGGTCCAAAGAAGACAAGGAAAAAGAAGAGTTGAAGAAAGCTGGTGATGTAGAAGAGAGAGCTGATGAAGAAGATAATCATCAATGTGATTGTGCCATAATGGCTGCTGCTAAGGTATCACCTCAAGTTCTTGAAAAACTGTGTTCAGACAACTGTGTTATTGCATTTGCTAACATTAAAGAGGTGAATGAAAACCTTAGAGATAAAATCTTGTCTGATGAGGTCAAATTTGAAAAGTCATTGAAAGAACTTAGAAACAAATTGGCTGAAAAAGATAAAGAGATCAGCAGCTTGAAAGAAGAACAAAGCATAACCAAAACTCATCTCCAAACTATGGTAGAAAAATACCAAGTTTGCAAAAAGGAGTTAGAGTCTACCCAGATCACCTGTGAAAGATGGATGGAGTCTTGCAAAGGGTATGAGGTTATGCTTGAGAAACAGCTTAAAAGCAATGTCAAGTTTGGTATAGGTCACAGAAAATATGATGATATTGCAAGCACTGCTGCAATGCAAGCTGTTTCTTCTGAGATTATACCAACCAACAAAAATGGCCAAGAGGTTAAAATAACCGACAAACTTGGTAACAAAATTACTCTGGAAAGATCTGTGGGATCCTCAACTTTTGAGGAAATTGAGAAATACCAATTTAAACCCACATGGTCTGATGAGTGTGATATCCTTGAAAATTTCAAACCAATGGATTTCACAACCACTGATGGTGTAAAGCTCCAAAAGCAAGAGTCATTCCTATCAAAGATATCCCAACAGAGGTTCAAAACTCTGTTGCAAAGGAATCTGAGAAAAGGAAGAAAAGAGAAAAGATCAAAAACTTGTTTTGTGAATTCTGTGAAAAGAAGAATCATCTAACAAAAGATTGTTTTCATCTAAAAGCATATGATATAAACAAAACAAGCATCATTTTACCTGCTGCAAGTTGCACCATCTGTGGTAAAGATAATCACAAAACTCAGGCATGTGTGTATCTCAAAAACTTTGACATAAAAAAGAATGAATACACTGCAAAAACATCCTTGAGTCCATCAACATCATCTGTCAAGTTCACCAAGAAACAACCACTGTTTGTCCCTGTCCAAACAGCTGTCATAAAACAGCTGAACCAAAAGTCTGTCCAAAGAGATGTACAGGTGACTGATGCACCCCCTGCCAATCAATTCAGAAAAGGCAAGGAAAAAGCATCATACCAAAGGATTCCACATGTTTATGAGGCTTACAAAAAGCCATCTAAACCAAGAGTGAACAGACATCCTTTTGGTTATCAATAGATGATGGGTCAAGTGTTGATGCATATTTTGTCTATCGCCTTCGTCAATCCGAGTCATAGTGAAAAGCCGGAAGGAATCAAGCGCATAATGTCATATTTAGTTAGAAATGGCAAGGTGGCAAACTTGTAATTAATGTGAACTTTCATTAAATAGCCTTGACCATATAAATAGGGGATTATGTCACTAGTTTAGTTAGATTTTTAGAAGATTTGGAGAAGACTTGGTGAGAAGACTTTCTAGAGAGAGAAAGTAGAGAGAGAAAGTATTGTATTTGTGATTCTTGTACCGTACACGTCAAGTTTAGCAATGGAATCACATTAGTAGTACGTTATCGTGTGTTCGGTCACGTTTGTTTACGGATTCCGCACGTGAAACGTTCATTACGCAATCGAACGGTCGCAAAACCGGTCCTACAATTGGTATCAGAGCTAGGAGCTCGATTGCAAGATCAAACACATCATTTTCGTACCAGATTTGAGCCGATTCAGATCCGATTTCTCCTATTTCTTCATCTTCTACCTACTTTTCTCGTTTTTCATCGTTTTTCATCAAATTGAACAGGTAAATACGGTCCGTTTCGTCTGATTTTTGGATATGATGTGCGTTTAGACTCGATCTACAACCCTACCAAGTTTCAGCTCGAAACTCCAAGCCGTTTTGGAGATATCGCAGTTTTTCGGTCCGAATTCGCGTCAAAATTTCAGTTGTGGATCGCTTATGTGGCACTATTGTGGATCGCTTATTTGAAATTAGCATGGACCGCTCATAGGGCAATAGTTGAGAACCGCTTTTGTGAACTTCTTGGATCGCTCGTAAGAAAGTATTATAAACCGCTCATAGAGACACTCTTTGAACCGCTTTTAAGACAATTTCAGAACCGCTTATTTGTCAGCGTGTGGTCCGCTCCAATTGTAAGTTTGAGGGTTCGCATTTATGTCATCGTCTTCACATGTATCTGATATTACAGGAGCAGGTTAATTGCAGATCATCATTGCATCACCGCCCCATTTGAAGTGGAGGTTCAATCAGGTTGTGGTTGAACAATAAAAAATTGGTTGCCGGCTGAGTGTGTAATTGGAGGTGCCGCCCATTTGTAGCACCGCCCATTACCTTTTAAGGTCCAATCAACAAACTTTACACCGCCCCACTTGATTAAACATTGGCCCAATTGCAGCTCTTTGTGTTCACCGCCCACTACAAGTTGTTGTTGTTGATTTTTTTTCCATCGACCCATTTATTGTTTAGCGGCTCAATAAAGACAAGTCCTTAAGTGCACCGACCCACTTTTAAAACCGCCCATTACAAAGTTGTCTGCTGTTGTGATGTTAAGCCCATGTGCAGCCCATAAAAAAATTTGAAGACCTGTCACGGTTTACCGCCCCTTTTGTCTTTAGTGAAGGCCCAATCTTTGATTAAATATCCTTATTACACCGTCACTTGCATGTAAACAAAGAGGCCCAATCAGCGATTGCATGAGTTGATTTGTTGCTGTTGTGAAATCAGCCTATTAAACAATAGCTTCACCACCCAAATTACCCAATCAACGGCCCATTCCACCGCCCCATTAACTCAAAAAGGCCCAATAAAAGCATTTGTCACCGCCCACTATTTTTTAAAAAAAAAAGGTTAAATCATTTCTGTTGTGACACATACATATGACCTAATCCCATTCCGCTCATTTAACCTATCTGGTCCGCTTTTGTGTCAAATTGTTGATTGGTCCGCTTTTCCGTCATCCTTGGTTCGCTTATTTGTCAACAAATACGTATCGGGTTTTTGCGAAAAATGGCAATGGTGTTTGATGAACAGGAGAACTATTATTTCGAAAGATTTAATGATTGGCATCACGGATTTCTAGATGAGGGTTATAGAAAAGTGAGCAAAGATGGATGGGCAAAAAGGTTTAAATATTTTGTGTGTCTGAAAGACGAAACGTTGGATGATCTTAAAGACCGATATAGTGTTTTACTGAATTATCTGAAAGATCATGAGATATATCCGTCAAATGTTGAGAAATTGGAGAAATTTGCAGATGCATTACCGATTGAATGGGGTGAATGTTTGAAGAATTTAAGGGAGGACTCAAATTTTTCAAAACTACCTCTAAATCAATTCATCAGCAAACTTAAAGCTCATGAACTTGAAGTTAGAAAGAAAAAGAAAGAAATGATCAAGGTATTGGAGAATAATGTGCTAGATCTGAGTTTAGATGTGTTTGAGGAGATGATCAAAAGGATTGGTAAATGTATCAGGGCAAAACATGTGCTGAAATACGATTTCAAACGAGGTTGTTATATTGATAATAATGGAAATCCTCTTGATTTCGTTAAAATGTTCTGTGCAGGTACATTCACACCAAAGGAAGAAGAAACTCCAAAAGCTGAAGAATCGGTGAAGAATGAAACAATGTGCTCAAGATGCGATAACGTCAAGACTGATAATGACAAACTTGTGAAAGACATGGCAAGTTTGGCATCTGAAGTGAAAAAGTTGAAAGACGAGAAGCACGCTGCTGAAAACCAGATTCTTTGGTTACATGAAAATTGTGAGAAACTAAAAGCAGAAAATGACAAACTGTTAAATGATTTTAACAGTTTGACTTTGAAAAATCAAGAATTTGCAGGGCAAATGAAAATTCTTGAAGATGGGAGAAATGTGTTCAGTAAAAACAACATTGAAAAACAGAAAATGATAAATTCCCATCTTCAGAAAATTATCGAACTTGAAAAAGAAGGTGAATGTGCTCAAAAGAAAATCAAAGAGTTGGAAAAAGAGCTTGAAAGCAAACAGAAATCTTCAGAAGATTTAGATTTCTGGATTAAACTTGAAAACAAGAATCTGAAAGCGAATGAATCAAAATTTCAGGAACAGATAAAAGTTTTGATGAATGAAAAATTTGTTCTTGAAAATTTGAAGAATGATAATGAAAAAACAATCAAGTCTCATTTTGGGAGAATATCTCAGCTTGAAAGTGAAGCTGAGAATTCAAGGAACAAAATTGATGAACTTGAGAAGAAATTGATAGGTTTTGTGACTAAATCAGACAGTTTGAATTTTCCCTGTCCAAAACCAATCAATTCTGTTCCAATAAGTGACAATGTCACAAACTTTGACACTGTCAAAGTTGAAGATTGTGATGAGAAATCTGATGATGTAAATGGAAAAATTGAAAAACAAAAATTGTTTTTAGAATTAAAAGAAAAATTCAAAAATACTGTTTTGCAATCTACTGAAATAGGTGAATGCTCAAAGCAGAAACCTGTTAAGAAGAGTGTAGAACAAAAACAAAAAGTTAAAAATTTGAAAATTGTTCAAGAAGATAATAAAAGCTCATCAGATCAATCATCCAATCGCAATCAAAAATCACAAAAATTGAAAAACGAAAACTCAAAAATTGTTGGTAATAAGTGGTGCAGGTCAGACCACAGTGCTCAAAAGACAAATCCAACAATCAAGAAGAGGAAAGAGTATCACCAAGACAAACAGTGCTTTGATCTGAGCGTTTGGTATGAAAATGGTGATTGGTACGATAACAGAGTGTGTTACAATTGCGGCTATCAAGGACACATTGCTGTTAACTGCCAGAGACAGAGATTTGAGACGAGGAGATGCTATAATTTCCAAATCCAAGGTCACATTGCGAGAGATTGCCCAAGGAAATCAAGTGAAAGATTGAGGGTTAATTCTCAGAAGTTGGCAAAGAAACCAGTCACTGTCAAGCCCAAGAAACTGAAAGTTTCAGAACAGAATGTCAAAGAACAGAAGGTCCAAGAACCTAAAGTTCAAGGAAAGAAAGTGAAGCTTTCTCAAGGGCAAAAAGACAAACTGAGAAAGAAGAGGAAGAAGGCCAGAGAATATCTGGAAAAGATTTTGTCCTCGGGTTCACCCGACAGATCGAATAAAAGTTCTGATGAATCTACTCCCTCAGCTGTAAAGACAAGCAAAAAGAATTCATCAGATACAAATCTGGGGACAAAAGAGGAGAAGAAGAAGGAAAAGGTCGGCGATGAATCTGACGTGCCGAAGTCAGACAAGCCACCTTCAGGCGATGAATCTGGCTCATCAAAGTCAGACAAGCCACATTCAGGCAATGATTCTGGTTCGGTAAAACCAGAAGAGCCAGTTGTTGAGATAAAATCTAAGAATTCAGGTTTAATAATGGATGATACAAACTTTCCACCATTGTTGAACAAGAATTCAAAATCACCCAAGGACAGTCAGGCTTGGGTGAAACTTTTCAAATAGAAAAACCTGACTTGCCGGAGCTCCCAGGTTTGTAAGCGTGGAGCATGAATCAGCACCTTTCTAAATCAGTATTTGAGATTTTGCAGGAATTGCCGGAGATCCCAAGTTGGTAATCGTGGATCATGAATCGGCATCTTTCTAAAATTCTAATCGGTAACGTCAATCAAACAAACGGTAAAAAGGTTTGTTTGTGTTTTTCTTACAAGAGGTATTAGATGAGTTTATGTTTTGCAAGTGGTACAGAGGATTCTGGACTGCAAATGGTAAATCAAGGACATTAACTTGTACTTGGATTTTCCTACTATTGTGTAGAGAACAAAGTGATGAAACCCCGTGTTTATGAAATGTCACACAAAACTAATTTTCCAGAAAAACCATTTTGATTAAAACAAACTTAAGTGTTTTGAAATCATAATGGGAAAATAGTTTGTTGTGAGGGGGAGTTCTGATTGTTTACGCCAAGTGGATGGAGAATTGAAGTGATTCTCATCAAGTTGTCAAGTTTGTACAGTTTTGTTTCAAATTTTCTCAGAAAATCAAAATTGAAACATATTTTGATTTTAGGGGGAGAAAAAATTTAAAAAAAAAAAATTAGAAAATTTGAAAACGTCAAAAACATTGAAAAATTGTTAAAACTGAGTTTTGTTGCGAAAAAAGAGGAAATGATTGTAAATCAGTGGACTATCACAGCATGCTAAAGAAATGTAAAGTAAAATGTGATAAACGGTCTCACTGATGATGTGACGATAGGTTTTTGTACATTTAGTAGATTTATTCGGGATATAAACCTAAAATTTCAAACTTATGAAATTCGTGGGGAACACTACTTGGATATATAGGTAACCCCTGAAATCTCGTTTGAAAGGTCTCGTATTCTGATATACTAGGTGTTTATACTCTATGATGTCTGGGGTATTATTCCGGGACTTCTGCTGAACGGTAGTTCTGACCTAGTCCTTGGCTAATACTTTCCACAAAATGCTTGAAACATAGCATAAAGCCCTCAGTTGATTAGACAATAAAATTGATAATCATCCGTTGTAGCTGAAAAGATCCTCTAAAGGGGACACACTGCTAAGTCGAAGCTGATATCTCTCTGCTGAACGGAAGTTCTGACCTGAGATCCCTCAGTTCTCGCATCTTTCCCCTAATTTATGTACAGACATCATTGTAGTGTTCATACCTGTAAGACTGAATATTGGGATTCTGGATACGGAAGTATATTCAAGAGGTGGGACACATGAATTGAACTAATTTCATAAAATACCTAAATAGTATCTTGAATAGATTGAAAATTGTATGAAAATTTAAGAGGACAATTATATCGTCAATCTACGTGAATCGTTTAGAACTTAAAATGTCTAAAAGCTTAACGGTGCTTGTGATGTGTCTCAAAACTGATATGATCCTCTTACACAAACTCACAAAAATATGTTTGTACATATTTCTTTTCTGCATTTAATTTCTGTTATTGCATTTATGTTTCTTATTTTGAAAAATCCAAAAAGATTTTCGACAACTGATGTTGGAGAGCTGACATTCAAAATCTCAAAGGCTAAACATGATGAACAGACAGGTTGGTTAATTGGTTTGAAATGTTTTAGATAATTCATTAATTTGAATTAGAAATTGGAATGTTTCAAATTTTATCAGTTTTAAATGTGATAATTCTCAAATGTTTAGTTGATTCATTTAGTTGAATCACAATATTGTTTGTTATAATTGTGTGGTTGAGATGTGCAGGTTTTGAATTTGTTGCTACGAAAAGCCAGACTACGATCCCGACAGCCGAGTCTAAGGGGGAGTCTGAAGACGAGCTTAATGCAAAAGGAGCTTGTATTCGGAAAGCAAGGCGTCTATCCTAAAAGCACGGAAGCTTGACGAAAGGGGGAGCCTGAAGATTCTGAAGAAAGAGATCAACGGAAGCTGAAGACAGATCCACCGGGATTCTGTTCAAGCAAGAGGAACTCAAGAGAGAGAGAAAGTCAAGTCGCTACGAGTTTCACTACGAGATTGACTACGGCAATATCCAAGGGGGAGATTGTTGATGTATATTTTGTCTATCGCCTTCGTCAATCCGAGTCGTAGTGAAAAGCCGGAAGGAATCAAGCTCATAATGTCATATTTAGTTAGAAATGGCAAGGTGGCAAACTTGTAATTAATGTGAACTTTCATTAAATAGCCTTGACCATATAAATAGGGGATTATGTCACTAATTTAGTTAGATTTTTAGAAGATTTGGAGAAGACTTGGTGAGAAGACTTTCTAGAGAGAGAAAGTATTGTATTTGTGATTCTTGTACCGTACACGTCAAGTTTAGCAATGGAATCACATTAGTAGTACGTTATCGTGTGTTCGGTCACGTTCGTTTACGGATTCCGCACGTGAAACGTTCATTACGCAATCGAACAGTCGCAAAACCGGTCCTACATCAAGACCCCCAACAGTGGTTAGAAAGAAACATTCCCAAAAATGTTCAAACCCCTGAGCTAACCACTGTCCATGCATCTGCCTCCATTCCAGTCACTGTTGAGACCCCATCCAAATCCCTGTTGGCTTTGGAAACCTCTATTTACTAATCCATTTACTTCATGTGCAGGGAGCTTCTGCATGCTTAGATAGTCTTTGGTATGTAGATAGTGGAGGCTCCAGGCACATGACAGGATGTAAAGCCCTTCTTCAAGATTTCAAAATTCTTGGAGGGGGTGATATATCCTTTGGTAATAATAGTAAGGGAAAAGTTCTGGGTCTGGAACAGTAAAGTCTGGAAATGTAAAATTTGAAAATGTCAATCTTATTGATAATCTGAAATTCAACCTCCTGAGTGTATCTCAAATGAGTGATAAAGGGTTTGGATCATTCTTCACAAAGGATTGTTGTAGGATTGTTTGACCAGAAATGGTTAGTAAGATTGAAGCAATAATCAAGAAAGGCTCAACAAAACTTGTTGCTCAAAGAAGTGGCAATGTTTATGTTGTTGACATGTCAAGAGAGTGTCCCAGAGCTGATGCCTGTCTGTTCTCAGCTGCTTCTAACAAAGAGACAGAGCTATGGCACAAAAGACTGGGACACACAAATCTCAAGACAATCAATGAAATTTCAAAAAATGGCTTAGTAAGAGGCTTACCACAAAAAATGTTTTCATGTCCTGAACACTGTGTTTCCTGTTTAAAAAGAAAACAGCACAAGAGCTCTTTTAAGTCCATTAAAGAGTCCAAAACAACCCAGTGTTTGCAAATGCTGCACATGGATTTGTTTGGCCCAGTGCAAGTCATGAGTCTCAAAAAGAAAAGATATTGTTTGGTTATTGTTGATGACTTCTCTAGGTTTACATGGACCTTCTTTTTACACTCAAAAGATGAGACTGCAGGCATTTTGCAAGACTTTGTGATACAGGTTGAAAAGCAATTTGACCTTCCAGTAAAAGTCTTCAGGAGTGACAATGGCACAGAATTCAAAAATAAGGAGTTGGATGCCTTCTGTGTGAAGAAAGGAATTGTAAGGCAGTACATCATTCCTAGAACACCAGAGCAAAATGGGGTTGTTGAAAGAAAGAACAGAACATTGATTGAGGCTGCCAGAACCATGCTTGCAGATTCAGGTTTGCCATTAACTTTTTGGGCAGAGGCAGTAAACACTGCTTGCTATGTCCAAAACAGAGTTTTGATCAACCCCAGGCACAAAAAGACTGCTTATGAAATTATGTATAAAATAAAGCCATTAATCTCATATTTCAAAGTTTTTGGTTGCCCCTGCTTCATTTTGAACTTAAAAGATTCTATCTCAAAGTTTGCAGCCAAAATCGATATGGGATATCACTTAGGATACTCAACCACTGCTAAGGCCTACAAAGTGTTTAATACACGGACCAAAGCAGTGGAAGAGACCTTGAATGTAAAGTTCAATGAACTTTCATCAATGAAAATCCCTGCAAATCCTGCAGAATTGTTTGATCTTGAAAAATTCACTTTTGAAAATACTGCTGTCAAGATTAACACTGTAGGTCCATCATAGGATTCATCACCAGACTATGGATATGAAATCATCATTCCTCAAAAGTCTGCTTCAAAAGGGAGAGCATCAGTTGTTCAAAACAGTTATCAAAGCTCAACCACTGCTACCTCAACAGTTGTTGACCAAAGTAGCCCCGTAACCCCTACTTCCACCTCATCAAACACTGCTGACAAAAGTCCTCAAACAGTGGATCAAATTCAGCAGGTGTCCACACCTTTACCTCCAATGCCTCCACATTTTGAAGCCACTGCTGGGTCATCAAAGTCACCAGCAGTGGTTTGCTCAGATGATACACATCTGCAGCCTTCACCACAAAATGCCATCATTCCATACCAAGGAGAGCTAATCTTCTTGAAATCTCATCCACCAGATCAAATCTTGGCAACATCAATGAAGGGGTGCTCACAAGAAAGCAGTCGCAAAACATTTGTCTTTTTGCTGGCTTCCTATCACTCCATCAGCCAGTCAAGTACCAAGAGGCACTGAAAGACAACAGTTGGGTAGAAGCCATGCAAGAGGAGCTCCAACAGTTCAAAAGACAACAAGTATGGGAGCTTGTACCACTGCCAGAGGA
This sequence comes from Helianthus annuus, assembly GCF_002127325.2. NCBI lineage: Eukaryota > Viridiplantae > Streptophyta > Magnoliopsida > Asterales > Asteraceae > Helianthus > Helianthus annuus. The sequence continues at coordinate 63,925,948 of NC_035447.2, forward strand.
AGTCAATCCTATTGGCACAAAGTGGGTCTTCAAAAACAAAACTGATGAAAGGGGTATTGTTATCAAGAATAAAGCTAGGCTTGTGGTTCAAGGCTACAGACAAGAAGAGGGTATTGACTATGACGAAACATTTGCCCCGGTAGCATGACTTGAAGCTATCAGACTCTTTCTGGCCTTTGCTGTCAACCACAACATCAAGGTGTATCAAATGGATATCAAATGTGCCTTCCTCTATGGTAAAATTCAAGAAGAGGTTTATGTTTGTCAACCTCCAGGTTTGAGGATCCATTTTATCCAGATCATGTCTACAAGCTAAATAAAGCTTTGTATGGCTTGAAACAAGCACCAAGAGCCTGGTATGAAACTCTTTCCACCTTTTTACTTTCCATTGGTTTCACCAGAGGCAGGATTGATAAAACATTGTTTTTAAAATGGAGAGGAAAAGATTTGATGATTGTCCAAATTTATGTGGATGACATCATTTTTGGAAGCACATGCAATAAAATGTGTGAGGAGTTAAGGCAACTCATGACAGCTGAGTTTGAAATGAGTGCAATGGGTGAACTTCAATGCTTTCTTGGTCTCCAAGTAAGGCAGCTGCAAAATGGTACTTTCATCCATCAAGGCAAATATGCCAAAGAGCTTTTAAAGAAAATTGATATGGATGATTGTAAGTCATGTAGTACACCCATTGCAACCAATAAATTGGTCATGTCTGAAGAAAAGGATGATTTGGTTGATCAGGCCTTATATAGAAGCATGATTAGGTCTTTATCGTACCTAACTGCATCTAGACCAGATATCATGTTTGCAACATGTGTCTGTGCAAGATCCCAATCAATCCCTAGAAAGTCAAACCTTATTGCTGTAAAAAGGATATTCAGATACCTCAAAGGTGCTCCCACACTTGGTATCTGGTATCCAGCTGATGGTAAAATTGAGCTTTCAGGTTTCTCAGATAGTGACTTTGCTGGATGTGATAAAACAAGGAAGTCCACTTCAGGAGGGTGCCAATTCCTAGGCAATTGCTTAGTGTCTTGGCAAAGCAAAAAGCAAGCAGCTGTTTCCACATCCACTGCTAAGGCAGAATACATAGCTGCTGCAAGCTGTACAGCCCAACTGCTCTGGCTTCAAAATCAGCTACTGGATTTTGGTATCACTGCCTTGAAGACACCACTTATGTTGGACAGCCAGGCAGCAGAAAGTATCATCAAAAATCCAGTTTCCCATTCAACCACCAAACATATCGACATCAGACATCACTTTGTGAGGGATTGCTATGAAAAAGGTTTGATTTCTCCGCATCATGTTCCAACTAAGGATCAGCTGGCAGATGTGCTAACCAAAGCATTAGACACATCCACCTTTGAAAGCTTGATCTCTAGGATTGGCATGCTTAACATGGAATAACAGGCAAAATCTTGTTTTTCCATGAATAAAAGCATTAAAATGTTTTTCAGAAAATCGAAAATCCATCCTTAAAAATAGCTAAAATGAATCTTTCATTAAAATCCTAAAAGTCTGTCATAACCACTGATGGGTTCAAAAAGTCTGTGCTTCTACAAAAAGTCTGTCCTCTGCTGAAAGTCATCCCCTGTTCTCATTTTCTTTGGTTAACCACTGATGGTCAAAATCAGTGGTGCATCCACTGCTGAGCCATCTACTGATGGTAAAAAGCATCCACTGTCCTCCATTATCATTACAACTGCTGTTCTCACCAGTTGTTTTCACAACCTGTACTGTTTAAAAGTACTGTCCTTCACTTCACCAGGGGATGGCATGCGGGCAGTACTTAGGGGTCAGACCTTTTGTAACTGCTGCCACGTCAGCATTCACTCTTCCTCTATAAAAACCCCCTTTCAACACCCAAACAGGGTTTCACTGTCGAATTGAATTCTCAAAAATTCTCTTCTCAAAGCAGTTTCCATCACATTTCATCAAATCTCTCCACAATCTCATCTTCGATCCTCATCTTCAAAATGACAAAATCGAAATCATCCGCAAAAGCTTCAAAAGGGGCCTCTCAAAAGGCTACCTCCACCGACATCCCACACAAACCATCTCACAATCTACTGGGTCTTCTCACAAAACCCGGCAACATCGATACATTTGATTCCATCCTCGACATACTCAACGCCTCAAAGTACAAAACTTTGTTGACCGCTAATGCACCCATTTACCTGCAAACTCAGAGAGAGTTTTGGAAAAATTGCATCCTTGAAAAACAAGGAGAAAATATCATAGCCATTAACTCTATCTGCAGAAGAAAGCAGTCCGAATAACACCGCAATCAATATCTGAGGTCTTTCAGCTCGCTGACCAGGAAGGTAAAGATTCTTTCCCTAAAAACGAGTTAAAAACTGACTTCATTGAGAGAGGGTATGCAGACACAATGAAGAGGGATACCTTACAAAAAGGTTTCTTCCCTTCTGCAACCAGATTTTTATTTCATACCCTTCTCATGTGTGTTTCAAACAAAACCACCTCCTTTAATGAAATACCATTGAAAATTCAAAACTTGGGGTATACTATTTTACAAGGAGAAAATCTTAACTACTCCAAGGTAATTTTCAATGATTTGGTTAAAAATGTTGAGACGAAATCTTTCTTACTGTTTCCAAGATTCTTAAGCTATTATTTTGAGAAAAAGTTCAGTAAGGATGATATTGCGGTAATAAACCAAGGTGAATCTTTTCAAATAAACAGCTTAACTGCTGAAACATTTTCAAGAATGTTAACGCCTTGTAAAACACAAGCAGAGGTGCCTGAGCAGACTTTAGCAGCAAACACTGCTCCTCAGGTATCTGCTACTGAGCCCACTGCTCAAGGTGATCAACGCAGCCAAACAACTGTCTTGAAACCCACACCTAAAATCACCAAAAAACCACAGAAAAAGAAAAATCAAAAACCCCCAAACCCATCAAAAAGGCAACTCTGGAGGATGAGATACCAGAGCAACTGCCTGTGATTGCACAAAAATCACCACAAACCACTGCTGCTACTTCCTCACAACAGTTGGTAGAAATATCTCAACCCATACCTGAAACTCCTCCTGTCTCTTCACAAAAAGAACAGGTTGTACAAATAGGGTCACCACATCATGAGGCTCTGGAAGCACTCGTTTCCATCCTCCACAGCCCAATACCCGGGGCAATTCCGCTTTCTAAACCCACCTTCACATCCCTAATTCCACCAAACACCAAACTGCTGTTGGATGCAATTGATTTGAACCTAGCACAAACCAGTCCTTCTCACTCACCTGTTCATGAGAAAATACTTCAACATGAGACTGGGCTTGATGTATCAATCTTTGCTAACCCACCAACACAACCTGAGGAGGTTACACCCCTTGAGTTACAAGTAACTCTTGGTGGTATTCCAAGTGAAGCAGCCACTACCAGTGTTGAACCTACAGGTTTACACTTGGACAGTGGTTACATCAATAAGACTTCCTTAGAGGCAATTCCTTCCATAACACCTCTGTTATGCAAGTGAGTTTGTATTAACCACTGGTTCAATCAAAAGATTATCAAGTGTTGAAGGAAGAAGACCCCAATACCAAGAAAAAGGGGCATCAGTTGTTGATGTTGGAGTACACTCCCTACCTCCACTTCTAATAAAACCACTGCTAGTGGGAAATCAGATGATCCCATTAAATTGGGTGATGGTTTAAAGTACCAAGAATTGACGGAACGTGTTGAAAAAATTGGACGCATCTGTTGCAGAAATTAAAGACATGCTGCAACAGTTGTTAACAATTCAAAAGGTACCATCCACTTCTGTTCGATCTCAAACACTTGCGCCACCACCAGCAGATGTTACAAATGAGCTCTGGAACCTCTTTCAACCTTTTCTCCATCAACAATTTCAATCGGCCGAGCACCAACATGCCAAACATGTTCAAGGTCTCAAAAAGGCAATGGAGTCTAGGTTCAGGGATACAAACGATGACATCAAGGCTCTTAAGGCCCATTTGTTGACAACCACTGGCACTGCTCCTCCGACTGTACATTATATTGATGACCTCCCTGCAGATAATGCCAAAAAGAGGGAGAAAATTAAGGAGTGGGGTAAAGAAAGGGATTGATAATGGGCTATACCTTGACAAAGAAAAAGATGCAATGCTTAGAGAAATAGAAAATATTAAAGGGTTTAGGTTTATACAAGAACCAATAAACAAAAACAAAAGAAATAGAAAATATTAAAGTACCAGTAGTAAAAATTGGTAATTGATAATTTAGCGAGTCCTATGCTATCTATATATATATATATATATATATATATATATATATATATATATATATATATATATATATATATATAGGGGAAGGTTCAAATGAAAACCACTAGTTATTGCGAAAACTCAAAAACTAACTAAAAAAGCCTACAAAACATACCAAGTTTTTTTTTTGCATACCAATTTTCGCTATTTAAGTTATATAAAAAACTTTTAAAAAAAAATTGTAGTGCATATGTGTAATATGACACATGTGTATGTTTACTACACATGTGAATAATTACACATGTGCACTACAATTTTTTTTTTGAAAAAAAGTTTTTTTTTATATTAAAAAAATAGCAATTTTTATAAAAAAATTGAAAAAAAAATGTGTGTTTTTTAAGTTTCTTTAGTTATATATATAGGGGACCGCTAAAATAAAAACCACCTCCAGTTGTAAAAACAATGAGAACCATTTTCTAGTCATTAGATCTTCAACATGGATAGATGAGATTAAAAGTAGTTAAAATTAATATTAAATATTTTTTGTCTTATTATATTTTTAATATTTTAATGCAAAAAGGTAGTTTGGTAAATTTACTCTTTTTTGTCTTTATTATTTCTTATTACTTTTTTTATTATAATATTAGTTTTTATTTTTTAAACAAATTTTTTTTATTAAAAGCTTTTTAAATTCAGATTTTTAAACTTTTTACGTTTTGCATTTTTACGTTAAAATTTTTACGTTGAACTTTTTACGTTAAACTTTTTACGTTTTACGTTTTACGTTTTACGTTTTTACGTTTTACGTTAAAAAGTATACGTTTTATGTTAAAAAGTTTACGGTTTAACTTTTTTTTACCAAAACATTTTTACGCAAAACGAAAGCACCCAGAAATTGAAAACTCGGTAGGTGTCTCAGATAGATTGTTATAATCATCGATTGGGGAAAATAATATAAAAAACCAACAACATCAAAACAATATGTATCTCGAAAAAAAACGGGGCTTGGCTCTGATTTTCCGATAATCAAATGGCTGCAAAAGTGGGGTTTTCAGGTTCAAAAACCTACCCTCCATCGTGCTTGCCGCGCCATCGTCATCAAAATTTACGTTTTTTTTTTTTTTTTTGCATCATCGCCGCCCAATCCAACGTATCAAAACCCATGAGAATCAAAGAATATAAATGCATCGTTCAAACAACCTGCATCATTCAAAAAACATTTAAACAAGTGCAACTCACTTTTTCCATATCTCATCTTTCTTTTGTCTGTGCCAAGACTCAACAAATACACACACAAACACAGGCTTATTTTCTCTAAAACAAACACAGACACCATCATTCTTTTTTCTCTGCCTCTCCCTCTCGCTAAAATCCGACCACCAAAAACCGTTCCTCCGGCGCCGATTAACTGGCCAGTCACACAAACACACCTCGACACCTCCTCCCTCGTCCCTGTAACACCTACCCCCACATCCCTCGTGCCTTCCACAATCTCCGACGAACAGAATCAGCCGGCCACCACCCTCTGGTGGTGGAACACATCGGTGAAAAACACAAAGTCGAGAGAGAGAGCGATATGAGAGAAATGTGGTGGAGAGAGAGAAGCCAGCGAAGGGTTACCGGTGCCGTCGTCGCCGCTCCCGGCCGTGGTAGCGGGTGGATTTCAGCAGAAGGGACTGGCGGCGGTGGTGTTTTTATGTTCCCGACGGGTTCACCGGTCTCCCTCTCTCTCTCTCTCTCTTTCTCTGTCTACTCTCTCTCTCTCTCTCTCTCTCTCTCTCTCTTTCTTGTAATCTGATGAAGATGATGAAGAGCTGCTTTGAGAGAGGATGGGGGGGTTTCAAATGAGGAGAGAGACAAAAAATGAAAGAAAACAAAAAAAGGGGATCTGACATTTTAAAGCCGGTTGCATTAAATGAGGAGAGAGGTAGGGAAATGACATTTGGTGGTAAATGACCAAACTACCATTTTGAGTGGCAGAATCTGATTGGTTGAGAGTGGTTCTCGCGATTCTTACAACTGGGGATGGTTCCTATTTTAGCGGCTCTCTATATATTAGGAGAAAGATCCGTTAGGAACCACCCTTTATTGCGAGAATCGCGAGAATCAATGTGAACACAACCAAAAACACCTAAAAATAGCTAAAAAACACACAAATTTTTCTTTTTAATATTTTTATAAAAAAATCGCTGGATTTCGTTATCAAAAAAAAAAAAGATTTTGCTGCTAAAAGTAACGATTTTAATGTAAAAAATATTAAAAAAAATTGTGTGTTTTTTTTTTTGTTTTTTGTTTTTAGATTTTTTAAGGTTTTTTGAGAGTTTAGTTTTTAGCATTTTAGCTTGGGTGGGGGTGGGGGAGGAGGGTTTAGGTTTTTGGTGGGTGGAGGTAGGGGGTTAGGTTTTTTTAGGTTTTTTGAGGGGTTTAGTTTTTAGCATTTAGCTTGGGGGGGGGGGGGTTAGGTTTTTTTTTTATTTTTGGTGGGGGCGGGGGGGGGGGGTTTAGGATTTTTTAGGTTTTTATGATTGTGTTCACATTCGTTCTTGCAATCAAAATTTCGCAGGTTTTTTAATATAAAAAAAAATTTTTGTGTAGTGCACATGTGTAATACTGCACATATGTATGTGTACTACACATGTGTATTATTACACATGTGCACTACACAAAAATTTTTTTTTTTTTTTTTGAAAAAAAGTTTTTTTTATATATAAAAACTAGCGATTTTTATAAAAAAAAATTGAAAAAAAAAATTTGTGTGTTTTTTAGGCTTTTTTTAGTTAGTTTTCGAGTTTTCACAATAACTAGTGGTTTTCATTTAAACCTTCCCCTATATATATATATATAGGGGATGGTTCAAATGAAAACCACTTTTATTGTGAAAACTCGAAAACTAATTAAAAAAAGCCAAAAAAACATACAAAAAGTTTTTTTTTTAATTTTTTTTTTTGCAATCCAAATTTCGCAGGTTTTTTAATATAAAAAAAATTTTCAAAAAAAAAAAATTTTTTTTTGTGTAGTGCACATGTGTAATACTGCACATATGTATGTGTACTACACATGTGTATTATTACACATGTGCACTACACAAAACTTTTTTTTTTTTGAAAAAAATATTTTTTTATATATAAAAACTAGCGATTTTTATAAAAAAAATTGAAAAAAAAATTTTTGTGTTTTTTAGGCTTTTTTTAGTTAGTTTTCGAGTTTTCACAATAAAAGTGGTTTTCATTTGAACCATCCCCTATATATATATATAATAACTAATTAGTAATTGAGTTTTTTAGCTATAAAAAATGGGCTTTCAAATGGAACTTATCGTAAATCATCACTAATTTATATAAATAAACTATTCTATGTTCATGTGTATTTGTTTATATATGTTCACTTATGTTCATTTGTGTTATCTTATGTTTGTTAAATTATGTTCATTTAAGTTTGCTTGTTTATGTAGGTTTACGTTTATGAACTCTTCGTTTAGGTTTCAAACGAATACGAACATGTCTATTTTCTTAATGAATGAATATGAAAAAAAAAAAAAAATTGTTCGATGACATATTTCAGTTAAAGTTAAATAAAAAACACAAACATGCATTCTTTTGTATCCATTCAATTCGTTTAGAGGCCTATCTAGCCGCTATATTTATAATGCGTTGTTGAAGCTGAACTAATTTCAACAGACATCAACGTAATTATTATTAATATATTATAATTGTTTTATTTTTGGACTCAAATGAAAACTAAATCAGAGAAATGAAGTGGGCTGAAATTAAAGGAAAACTAAATCAGATAAATGAAGTGGGCTTAAATTATGCAATCAAATATAACGTGGGCTTATAATACTTCGGCTGTTGTTGGGCTTCTGTGAACTGAAATAACAAAAGAAAACAAAGTTATAAAAACCAAATCAAATAAAAATAATATTAACGTACGAAACGTATGCATTGAGGGAAAAAGCAAAAAGTGGCGGTGTCATTTTGGTAATTATCAGCAACTTCAAAATTACTAGGGAAAAAAGCAAAAAGTGTCTTGTAGAGTAATTTTGAGCATCTGTAGAGTAATTTTGAGAAATATAGGGTAATTATCAAATTACTCTAGTAGAGTAATTTTGACTTCTGTAGAGTAATTTTGGAAAATGTCTTGTAGAGTAATTTTGTTAGCATTTAGTTATGGGGTTTAGCTTTATGGTTTAGTTTTTAGCTTTTAGTTTGGGTGGGCGGGGGGGGGGGGGGGGGGGGGTGTTTAGGTTTTTGGGGGTGGGGGGTGGTTCAGGTTTTTTTAGGTTTTTTTTTTTTTTTTTTTTTTTTGGGGGGGGGGTAGGTTTTTGGGGGTGGGGGGTGGTTTAGGTTTTTGGGGGGTGGGGGGGGGGGGGGGTTTACAAAATTACTCTACAGAAGCTCAAAATTACTCTACTAGAGTAATTTTGAAGTTGCTGATAATTACCAAAATGCCACCGCCACTTTTTTTTGACTTTCTTTCAATTCGTACGTTTCGTACGTTTATTTTATTTTCACGGGAACTTAACTCTAAAAACCAAATGGTGGATTACATTATTCGGCTTCTATTAAGCTGAACTAAAGAGGCGCATACGAGAAACTGAGTGTATTGAAGACTTTAGCCTGGCTATTAGCAGGCAAGAAATTTTTGTTAAAGGGTAGCCGATACATAAAATGAAGAAGAAAAAAAATTACACTAAAAATATAATTCGTCAAGAAAGTAGTGACCACCACTCAGGGTACGTTAGATCTGCCCTTGAAGGAGTATATTTAGCCTACTCCTGAATATAGGGATGAGCAAATGGTACCTGGTACCAGTAGCGATACCGAATTTACTGTTGAATACTGCAGCTCACTCTATTCATAAGTGTGTCCTTTTATCAATCAAGCACAGATGGCGGACCCCGCACTTTTATTTTTAATTTTTTATATAATGTATATTCAGTGGCGGATTCAGCAATTTTTTCCACTAGGTTCCTTTTGGTAAATTTTCACTAATTTTTTCAAATCATACAAGGTTCTTACTAATTTTTTCTATTTTTTTTCAAACCTAATGGGTTCCTAGAAACCCACAAATATAGGCTAGATTTATGAATGCCGACCATGAGATTATTGAAGTTAATTAGATTACTATCAATTTATAGATGCTGTATTAGAGAAACAAAGTTGAAAAAGAAAAAAAATGGGCATCGATTTTAATTTTCCTTAGTCATTATTACCTAAAAACTTCATTCTTACTCTTAGGTTTACCGGTTGTAACAAGTTTTCATTTTTATGTGACCCAAACTAAAACTTCAGATGTTGAGTTAAGAGACACCTGAGCACCGAAAAAAATATCCAACAAGCACAACTTCTACTTCTACTGTTCAGCTTGTTCAGTCTTGGGCCTGCATATTTGTAATAAGAGTAAACTGCAATTTTACCTCCTGGGGTTAGGCCAATTGGCACTCTGACCCCCTCTAACGAAATAATTACAATTTACCCCCCCCCCCCAACATTGATGTTATGTCGCAATTTTACCCCCTGTTGTCTAATTATGTTTAAAGTCAACATAAGTTATTAATGGTCAAAGGGTATAATTGTCTTTTTCACACTAGTTTTATATCTTACTCAACATAACACCCTAGTATATCACACTCGCTGCAATCTTAACCCCCCCCACCTATTAAGCTCTCCTTCGTTTCTTCTCCGGCGACATAACGATGAACAGTACAAAGATGGTGAAGGTTTTACAGTCGTCGGTGGTGGTTGGAGAAGGTGTATACGGTGGTGATGAAGGTGATTCAGGTTGTAGGTGTGAGGAAGACGACCGGAGATTGTGATAGGCGATGGTGATTATGGTGAACGACGACGAACAACGGTGACTGAAGATGATGAATGATGGATGGAGGTGGTCGTCGATGATGACAGTGAAAAATCAAAGCGGCATTTAGCGGCCAGTGAAAACAATAATTGACAGATTTGATACGGGTTTTGTTGTGTGAGCCCCAACAGAAACGTAAGTGAAGACGAATTGAAAAAATGCGCCTTAAGTCGGCGACTCACAGGGACTCATCTGTTTCCGGGGACTTTATCGAATATGTTAAGGAACGGCGTCGTCGTAAGGAAGATGTTATTGTAAGTTTTACCACTGTGTTCTTTGTTTGTTATCTGAAGTTTTTATTGTGATATTTTTTGTTTAAATCGAAGATCAATGACAATACTTTGCTGTAATACTATGTTCTATTTTTACACTCTGCAAATTATCCAATTAATTTGGTTCTTTCTGAAAACAAGGCATGTAAAAAGGGCAACATGTGGAAGTAATTGAAGTTCAGCAATTATGAATTGAAACCTTCTGCAATAGATAAATCAAGAAATTAATGAATTTGAAACTAAATTAAGAGGTGGGTAGGGGCGATGGAGGTGGAGGTGGGTGGTGGTGGCTGATGGTTGTCACACCTCAACCGATGACGGAAACATCAGGGCATGGCACTGAGCGAAACAGATTATCCATGAGTATCCATTACAACTATTCATTACCAGATAATTGAAACGTCATGTCCCATACCATAACATATCTAAACAAACAGTTATTACAAATAATTGTCTCATAAACTAAATACTCTTCCGACAACTCAGATTTTATTTTATTCGTTTGTTTCTAAGACTCCATCCTAGCTCGATTCCCACAAAGCAGCAAAACATCTTAGGCACCTTTCACATACGTTAAAATATAGGTCAATACACATAGTGTAAAGGTGAGCATACAAGTTTGATAATATAATAGAGTTCGAAATCGTTTACGCATAACCAGCATGTAACATGTACAAAGTGAAGGAAAGTAGGTTATCGACAGAGAAATATGCACAGACGCGACTACGAGTTGTAGAATGCGCAACACATATCCCCACTGGGACACGTGAAGTAAAGCCCTTAACAACCCCTGTCCACGACAGGTGCTGAGTCCAAACTATAGTACTATCGTTTCTAAGGTGTCAGGCAACAATCACTGTGTTAACATAACATACAAGCATTCATCGAATAACACGTAGCATGCAATAGCGGTCAGCGTATAAATAGTGTTTGCGTTGTGTGTCGATTGTGATTTGATTAAGTAACGTACGTAACACCCAAAAGTGTATAAAGCAAAAAGGGATCGAGTATACTCATAGATAGCGTTTAACAAGTAAACACTCTCTTGGATTGAAGGGAGCGCTGAGAGATTAGCCTAAACAGTTAACGATAGCATAAATGATGTGCAGCGCGATAAACGGTGAAAAGTGATTAAGTGCCGAGTGGCAACCCGATCGGATGTCTATCCGAGTGGTTGACCATTCGATCGGATGTCAATCCGTTCGTATGGTCATCCGATCGGATGGCCATTCGATTGGATTGACACTCATTTGGTAAGGATGTGTTTGTGTATGATGGCTTTGAAGTTTTCGTTGTAGCATTTTGAAAACAGAGAGGTATCTCTACCCTTCAGTTCGATCGATTGAACGGTCGTTCGATCGGATAACGATCTGATTGGCAGGACACTTAGTGAGAACAAGTTCACAGCAGGATTGTCACTCGATCGGATCGCAATGCGATCGAGTGGCAATCCGTTAGTTACTGATGATCTTCGAAAATGATAAAGTGTCGAAGTTCCAAATGTCACATGATCGGATGGTCGTTCGATCGGATTACTATCCGATCGGACGACAATCCGTTCGACGTTCAGATCTTTGAAAGTTGAATAAAAAGTTTAAGTGTTGAACCTCAAGTACATTCTGATCGGATGGCTGTTTGATCGGATGGCAATTCGATCGGACGGCAATCCGTCCCAATGACCTGATCGTCTTGGTACTTGATTATTTTGAAAAGTTTTGCAGTTTTGATCCAGACGGTGTGATAACGTGCTAAACAACAGAACCTCGTCAAGACCCAAGTTATCCGATCGAACAGGAATCACCCAAATCCGGTCAGTTAACTGGTTCGCGACGGTTGTTCATGTTTAACCCGAAATCGGTTGTCTCTTTGATAGAAACTAGATCTTGAACCAACACATCACTAAGAAAGAGTAGAATGTTAGAACGAGCTCCAATTCTATCGGTTTTGAGTGCATTGAGTGTAAAAGAGTTGAAAGAAAGTTATAAAACCGTCTTTCAATCCTTTTAACCATGAATACGTGTAGATCTATGCGAAAACATTGTTTAATCATGTCGAAATCCATCAGATCTGAGTTGTTCTTGGTGGAATGAGGCCAAAACTTGAAGTTCATAAGAACTCCATGATGACATCATCCTAGAACACCTCAAATCCACTGATTTCACGGATAAAAGTTAAGATTCAAAAGAGAAAGTGATGAAGAAGTGTGTGTAGATCATAGAAGTACAAGATTTAGGTTGAAAACTTACAAGAATCACGAGAAATCGAGAGAAAGAAGGCTTGAGTGCGGCTGGTCGAGTGGAGGAGCTGTCACATCCCAAATGATGTGACAGGAAGGTATTTATAGGGTTTCCAAAAGAGGAAAGTGCACAAGGGTCGGATTGGCCACTGATCGGATGGCGCCTCGATCGGATGGCAATCCGATCGGATGGCCACTCGATCGGTTGGCCACTAGATCCAAGTGTCCGGCGTGTTGAGTTTTGTAGTTTTGATTCGCGTGTTGAGCGTTGCGATGCGTTTCAGGCGAGCGATGCGATAGAATTACCCATTAGTTACACGAATAATCTAACTACTATATCTAACATACAATCACTATAAATAACTTGCGTTTAGCGTTTGCGATTCGGTTGTGTTTGTGATAGAGTTGCGATTGCGTTTAGATTAATCACCAAAAACATAAAGTAAACATGCACAAGTAACACATAAGTAACACACACACGTAAAACAATATTCAGAGTCTACCAATCCGGGTGCGAATGCGATTGCGATGCGATTAGCAATAAAGCGATAAAACATGCGATAAACGTCGATTAAACCTCGATTATTACTAGATACTCCACATAATACAACTAAAGCAAATAAGATACAAGACTCGATTTCAAGTCAAAGAAGTCAAACCGTAGTTGAGCAAGGAGTGATAGATCGCAATTAGCAATCTTTTCTTCCTTTGACTTCAATCTTGACTTTGACTTTGACTTTCGTAACACGGGGTGTTACAGCCTCCCCTACTTAAAGGAATTTCGTCCCGAAATTAGGCTGGAGCCATAACAGACAACTGCGGGTACTTCGCCTTCATGTCACTTTCGAGTTCCCAGGTGAACTCTGCGCCTCGTTTACCTTCCCAGCGAACCTTCACAATGGGAATGCGTGAGCGCCTGAGCTTCTTGGTTTCTCGGTCCATGATCTCGAAAGGCTTCTCCACGAAGTGTAATGTTTCGTCCACTTGGAGATCCTCTAATGGATATTGTAAATCCTGCTCGGCTAGGCACTTTCTGAGGTTCAATACATGGAAAGTTGGGTGGACGTTGCTAAGTTCCTCCGGTAGTTCGATTCTGTAGGCCACTTTTCCGATCCTTTCCAGAATCTTAAAGGGTCCTACGTATCGAGGCGCGAGATTTCCTTTCTTGCCGAACCTGATCACCCCCTTCCAAGGTGATACCTTTAAAAGTACGTGATTGCCAACGTCAAATTAAAGGGGCTTGCGTCATCTATCGACGTAACTTTTCTGACGACTCCGAGCTTTCAGCAGATTGTCTCGAATTTGGAGGATCTTGTCAGTCGTTTCTTGCAGTAGCTCGGGACCGGTTAGTTGCGCATCTCCTATCTCGTGCTACATAATCGGCGATCGACATTTTCTGTCGTATAATGCCTCAAACAGTGCCATTTGTATACTAGAATGATAATTGTTATTGTATGAGAATTCGACTAAAGGTAAGTGAGCGTCCCAATTACCACTGAAATGTATGACACGCGAGCGAAACATGTCTTCAAGAGTACGAATCGTTCTTTCAGTCTGATCGTCGGTTTGGGGATGGAAAGTGGTACTTAGATTAAGCGTAGTACCGAGAGCAGATTGAAACGTTTCCGAAAGTCGCGAGGTAAACCGACCATCGCGGTCAGAGATGATGTCACGAGGTGTACCGTGTCGACAGATAACTTCGTCTGTGTAGATTCGGGCTAATTTTTCTACCTTGAAGTCTTCTCGTATCGGCAAGAAATGAGCAGTTTTAGTCAAACGGTCAACGATAACCCAGATGCTATCATGACCTGAGGTGGTACGCGGGAGTTTCGTGATAAAGTCCATGGCTATGCTTTCCCATTTCCACATCGTGATCTCGGGTTACACAAGCAAGCCAGAGGGTCTTTGTTATTCGGCCTTGTCCTTCGAACAAGTTAGGCACTTCGAAACATAGATAGCGATATCCTTCTTCATACCAGGCCACCAGTATCTGTTAGTGCATGCATCTGTCGACTTTGTCTTGTATCGAGTCTTAGTCTAGATAGGATAGATCAGGTCACCTTTTACGAGGAAATAGGAATGTATAGTGTGTTTTAGGCTGATTCCGCTTGAAATATAATTTGTTCATTTCAAGCGAAATCATAAGGTTTGATTCCGCTCGAATTGTTTAATGAAGGTTCCGCTTGAAATGTTGATTTCGCTTGAGCATGTTCAAGCGAAATCAGAAGACCTACATATATGTGTGTCTCGAGCGAAATCAAAAATAGTAGTGACATTTGTGATTTCCATACTGAGGTGCTGCCGGTGTGAGATTTGAGCTGTAATCCGTGTTATATCAATCAAATCAGTGTTTAAAGCATATTGCAAGCTATTTCAAACTCAGTTTCTTGTTTTCCGCACCTGAAACTGTTTCAAACTTCTCTGAACGACTCGTTTGGGTCGATACACGATCCTACAAGTGGTATCAGAGCTCAGGAGGAGGAGTTCTATACGATTCAGCTGGAAAATCTCTGTTTTTCTACTCTTTCTTTCAAAATTTCAAGATTTCACGGTTAAAATCTGTTCAAATTTTCACGAACTGTTTAAAACTTCAATCTAACAAACCCTTGAAAGTTTCATGCTAAAATTCGGACTAAAAATGGGTGAAATTGGCTTTCGAAGTGGTTCCGCTTGAACAGAATATCTTGTGATTCCGCTTGAGATTGGAACATATCGTTTGAGTTTTCAAGCGAAACCAGGGATTTCGCTTAAAAGTCTTGTGATTCCGCTTCAGTTGTACTATTCTGCTTGAAGTATTTCAAGCGAAATCAGTGATCTTACTTGAAAATCTGATTCCGCTCCAAGTTTTTGTTATTCCGCTTGAATTTCAAGCAGAATCAGGACTATTATTGTTGTCTGCTTATTTCGCTTGAAACTTGGACTTTTGATTTCGCTTGAAGTTCAGTTTTGCAGGTATTCCGCTTGAAAGGCAGGTTGCTATTCTGCTTGAATCTGACTATTGGGTTATTTCGCTTGAACTACAAGAACCATGGAAAATGATTTCTACAATGCGTTCGCCACATCTTCGGTTACTCCGGCTTCGATTGCTCAAAATATGAATCTGGAAAACGAAACCGGAACAACTTAAAAACCCCCGAAACTAATGAACATTGAAGAATACTACGGATGGAAAGATCGCTTTGAAAACTGGGTTCAAGCTAACCATCTGAGATCATGGGAATGTATTTTGAAAAAGTATGTCTTACCACGTACTGATTTGCAAGTTGAGAAAGAAATATCTGAGTTTACTGTTCAAGAACGAGACATGTATAAAGCTGAAAAAGTGATGATTAGTTTACTTCAGCAAGCTATCAAAGAAGACATTTTCATTCTGCTTCAACATGACAAGACATCAAAGTCGATTTGGGATGCTCTTCGAGTCAAGTTTGAGGGTAGTGAGAATATGATTAAGAGTAAAAAGGCATTACTCAAGAAAGAGTTTGATCTATTCAGCAGTCTACCGGGTGAAGATACAAAGAAGCTTATCGAAAGATACTGCCACTTAGTGCGATCCATGTCGATGCTTAGTATAACAAAAGATCGTAAAGAGTGGGTAGACATGTTAGCTGATGCGTTACCGCAAAAAGAGTGGGAAACTTACTTGATGATCTTGAAAAACACCGGAGTTTATGATGGGTTAACAATTTCTCAGTTCATCGAGAAAATTGAAGGTCAAGATCTGGAACAGCAGAAGATTGCTAGGATGACCAATCCGAGTGGTCAACAAGACGTTAAAATGTACTACAAGGGTAGTGTTCCAGAAGCTGAAAGAAGCCTAAAGATACAAACTGCTTTTAGTGTTGGTGACTCATCTGAAAAAGTTAATCAAAGTTCAAACAAAAGCAGTGGTTTCTCTTCATATCCGAGTGTTAATCCAAAAGAAACAACATCAAGTTTTCAGCATCAAAGTTCAAAAACTGGAAATGGTTGTGTGATACAATGCAACATTGCATTGAATCTTCCAGATGGACAAAGCTTTTCTGAAGAGGTTGCAAAAGATCATATGGCGTTACTTGGTTCCATGCTTCTATCTTATGAAGGGTTGGTTGCAGGACGGATCGGGAATCCTATGCTAACAAAGGAGGATTGATCAGATAGACGCCAAAGAGATGGAGCTAATGGACATCAAATGGTGTCTAGCTAGTGTTCTTAGAAGAGCTGAGAAGTTTAAATTGATTACTGGGAGAAATGACTCTCTTGATGCACATGTTTCTACTTTAGGTTTTGATAAATCTAAAGTTACTTGTTCTAAATGCAGGGAGAAAGGCCATTTCAAACGGGAATGCAAGAATAGAGAGGCAAATGATCCAAAGAATCCGTTCGGAAAAGATGACTACTACTGGAAAGCCATATATCAACAAGTTGGTCAGCAACAACAACAAGAACCACAAGTGGCTCATGGTAGAAAAGTGATTGAGGATTCAAAGAGAGCATGTCTGGGAAATCAAGAAAGCTTTAACTGGAACTTTCAGGATGATGAAAGGCTACCAGAAGGATTTAGTTGGGATATGTTTACAGATGAGAAAGGAGAGTTCAAAGCTTTCATTGCCAAGATTGTGAAAGAACCAGATATATTCACTGAGTGGATGAAATCTATCGGTGTTAGTGTGAAGAATGAAGATGAAAAATCTATGTCATCAGAAGAATGCTCACAGAGTTCAGATGAAAGTGTACAAAGTGATGAAAGTTCAGAAAGAGAAGTTGTTTTTTATCAAACACCATCTGATTCTGGTTCTTCGGATGATAGTTCTGACAAATCAGTAAATTTTGATCAATCTCCAACTAATGACAGCAATGATGATAAGAAAGAAAAACATCTTAATATTGCAAAATCTCATCTCTCTCCTGAAAGTTTTCATTTTTATTTTGCAGATCGCTTGGAGAAACTGAAGGAGAAACGAGCTGCAAAAGAACAAAAGGAAATGAAGTCTGAAAGTGATGCTGAAAAAGAAGAGATTGTTCGAAATGAAGAAGTTAAAGTTGCTGCTGAGAAGATTGATGAAACTGAGCAGGTAACCGAAGCAGAAAAGGTGGTTGAAGTTGAAAAGATCATCGAAGTTGAAAAGATTGTGGAAGTCATCAAGCCTAGCACAAAGTGCTTAGAACCATGCAAAGAATGTGTAGCAAAAGATGAAAAGCTGGCTGAGTTTGAGAAGATGAAAGAACAATTATTGTTCAATCATAACTATGTGAAGGAATCTTACGATGTTTTGAACAGAACAGTAACTGGTCTTCAAAAGACTAACTCTGAAAGAGAAAACGCTTTAACAATGATGAATTCAACGATGATGACAAAGCAGAAAGCTATAAACTTCTACATCGAAGAAAGTGCTAAGTGAAAACAAGAGTTGGATACTGAGAAAATTGAGAATGAGAGAATCAGACGCTTATTACAAAGTTATTCTAGTTCTGATTATCTTATTGATCGAATTTATCCGATTGTTGCAGGTTTCGAAGCATTCAAAGACGACAAGCCAAAGAAGAAAGATACTGGTAAGAAACTGACTGTTAGCTATAACAAGTATCCGCCTCCAATCTGGGAAGGCTATTCTCCCAGGAAACCAAATCAGGAGCAAGTCGAAAAAGCAGTCAATATAAAGTTAAAAACTGAAACAACTGATGGTTTACCAGAAAACATTGACGTCACATTCACCTCGTCTGACACTGATCATGAGTCTGAGTTAATCAAAAAGGTGGTCGATCAGGTGTTGGATACTGATGAGGAGTCTGAGTTAAAGTCTGAGTCTGGAGGGTCAAGTTCGTCAGTCAACAGTCCAAAACCGATGGTTAAAAGGGCTTACAGTAAAGAGTTTTTATTATCAAAATCAAATTTGGATGATGAAACATTCGAAGTTGCATACACTTTGAATGACTCTGACAAATTATATTTTGACAAAGAGTTTCCAATAAGAAGTGTTAGATATGAAATCATCAAAAAGGTTTTCAAAATGACAGAAATTAATATTTCTGAAATAAAAGATTTAAATCTTACTGGAAAACCTAAAAAATACACTTCAAGAGTTCATCAACGTTTAAACAAGAAAAAGGGTTACAATTCTGGTTATGGTTTTCAAAAGAAATCAAACCATAATCGTAGCTACAAAAAGAAAGGACTGGGTTTTATTCCACCAGAAAACTCTAAAAATTACAAAATTTCTAAAACAAACACAAAATTTGTTTCAGGTGGAAGCGCAGGAGAAGAACAGAAGAAACTGTTCTGGAGGCAATCAAACCAAGAGTTTCTTGTTGAGATGAAGAGAAAAGGAACTGGAGTCTTCCACAGAAAAGATACTCGAACTTGTTTCAAATGCAATGAAGCTGGTCACATTGCATCAGTTTGTTCTCAAATGACAAAACAAAAATAGGGAGTATCTGAAAATCTGAAAGGAAAAGTTGTCGATGTTGAACCACCAACTGAAAACTTCAAAATTTTTGAAAATTCAATTCATGAAGTTGGTGAATGTTCAAATAAATTTTTTTACAAAAAGAAAGCAAAAGACAACCAAGTGTGGGTTGTTAAAAAGGGTGATGAGAAAGTCGGCGATGAATCTGATTCCACAAAATCAGTGGAGCCACAAGCTGAGGTAAAAGAAGAAAAATCTGGGTTTTCAAAAGATGATGTTGCAATTCCATCTTTGAAGTTTGAAAAAATTAAACAAATGGTTGGTAAGGTGGAAATCTCAAATCAATACTATTCTGATCAGAAGGAATTTGATGTTGAGAAAGCATTCAATGGGAATGTTAACAAAATATTTGGGAAAATGATTGATGGGAAAGTAAAAGGGGTTAAAGATTTTTATGCGACTAAAAAGGCAACTTGTAACCCAACTGAACAAGAGCTAAAAGAGCTAAAAACACCTAAGGTTGGTAAGACTTGGGTGGAAATTCTCTTTCCCTGAATATAAGGACTATGCCGGAGATCCCAAGTTTGTAATCGTGGATCAGGAATCGGCATCATTCATGTTTAAATAGATTGTGTGAATGAATTTTCATGTGATAAATTTTACAGGTGAAGGACTACGCCGGAGCTTCCAGGTTGGTAAGTGCGAAGCAGGAATCGGCATCCTGATTGGTAAAATGGTTTGTGTAGAGGTTTATTCCTACATGTTGGTTAAATGTTTTGGATATTCTTACAAGTGGTACAGAGGTTTGATGGTGCACTCTTGCAAGTGGTGAATCAGGGACATTAAATTGTACTTGATTTACTACAATTGATTAAAAAATAAACAATATAATGAACCAGTCCCTACAAGTGGTTAAAACAAACTTATTTTCCAGAAAAATCATTTTGATTAAAACAAACTTAAGTGTTTTGAAATCATAATGAGAAAATGGTTTGTTGATAGGAGGAGTTCTGATTGTTTATGCCGAGTGGATGGCGAATTGAAGCAATTCGATATCGGTTGTCATCTTTCCTGTATAGTTTTTTTCAGTGGGTCAAGAGCTTAGTTTTGTTTTGTTTTTCAAACTTTCTTTAAAATGTGTTTGCATTTTAGGGGGAGTAAATATTTCAGAAAATCCAAAAACATTAAAAAATTTGAAAAAAGCCAAAAACATGATAAAATCAAAAACGAGTTTTGTTGTGAAAAGAGGAAATGGTAGTACATCAGTGGAATGTCACAACATGCTAAAGAAATGAAAAGTTAAAAATGTGATAAACAATCTCACTGCGGATGTGCCAGTAGGTTTTTGCACATTTAGTAAATTGTGACGAGACATAAATCTAAATTTCAAACTTGCTTATATCGTGGGTAACATTTCTTGGATATATGGGTAACCCCCCGAAATCTTGTTTGAAAG
The DNA here is from genome assembly GCF_002127325.2 of Helianthus annuus. Lineage (NCBI taxonomy): Eukaryota > Viridiplantae > Streptophyta > Magnoliopsida > Asterales > Asteraceae > Helianthus > Helianthus annuus. Next base: position 63,946,373 of record NC_035447.2, read on the forward strand.
GTCCCTCTTTCTGAGATACTAGGTCTTTATACTCAGTGATATCTGGGGTATTATCCAGGGACTTCTGATTTTGCGGAAGCAATGGCCTAGTCCCCGTATAATACTTTGTGCAAATGCTTTGAAATATAAGCTCGCCCTCAGCAAATTGATGAAACAATAAAATTGATAATCATTGCTGTTGTAAAAAAGATCCTCTAAAGGGGACTCACCAAAAGTCGAAGCTGTCATCTCTCTGCGTATACGGAAGTATCGACCTAAGCTCTCACGGCCCTCGCAATATAACCCCTTTACAGATATCATCTGTGGTATACTCACCTGTAAGACTGAATATTGGGTTTTGGATACGGGAGTATATTCAAGTAGTGGGACACACGAATAAGTTTAAGTCATTAAAACATTAATATCGTATCTCGAAACAATTGAACTTTGTGTGAAAATTTAAGTGGACCAATATACTGACAATCTAGGTGAATTGTTTAGAACTTAAAATGAAATCAAGCTTAACGGTGTTAGTGATTTGTCTCAGAAACTGATATGATCCTCTTACACAAACTCACAAAAATATTGTCTGTAAATATTTCTTTACTGCATTTCACTATATTCAAAAATTCAAAAAGATTTTAGTGTGTTTTAGCATAAATTTTGAAAAAATCCAAAATATTTTTGACAACTGGTGTTGAAAAGCTGATTTTCAAAGTTCCAAGTGCTAAACATGATGACATGTAGTGAGAGAGAGTCTATGTTCTTAATCAAATATGTTTTGATCAAATCTACAGATGGTTCATCAGGAATTCAGTTGAATTTGAAAGAAAGTCTGAGTTAGTGCATACCTCTATATTTGAAATGTGAAAATGTGTGAAATTTATTTTGAGGTAGAGTTTGTGCAGGTGTAAGTTTTGGCCAGGTAATGATCCTGAGCAGAACGTAAGCCAGGTTACGATTTTGAAACCAGGCTGATCGATCCTAAGAAGCTTGTGTTTAAAGAGCCAGGTCACGATACCTGAGGATGCTGTGGATAGAGCATGAGCTAGGTTTCGATTCTATGGACAAAGTTTGAGCCATGAAATGATCTTGAACCTGTGAAAGCCAGACAACGATCCTGAAGCAGATGATGCTGATGAACTTAAGGTATGCCAGCACATTGTTAGGGGGAGTCTGTTGATGCTGATTGATAGAGTGAAGCCCAGAGACTGATCAAGACTGAAGTTGTAAAGACTCGACACGTGAGACTCGTCAACATCTGAGGGGGAGTCTGTTAGTGCATGCATCTGTCGACTTTGTCTTGTATCGAGTCTTAGTCTAGATAGGATAGATCAGGGCACGTTTTACGAGGAAATTGGAATGTATAGTGTGTTTCAGGCTGATTCCGCTTGAAATAGAATCTGTTCATTTCAAGCGAAATCATAAGGTTTGATTCCGCTCGAATTGTTTAATGAAGGTTCCGCTTGAAATGTTGATTTCGCTTGAGCATGTTCAAGCGAAATCAGAAGACCTATATATATGTGTGTCTCGAGAGAAATCAAAAATAGTAGTGACATTTGTGATTTCCATACCGAGGTGCTGCCGGTGTGAGATTTGAGCTGTAATCAGTGTTTAAAGCATATTGCAAGCTGTTTCGAACTCAGTTTCTTGTTTTCCGCACCTGAAACTGTTTCAAACTTCTCTGAACGACCCGTTCGAGTCGATACACGATCCTACAGTATCGTTGACGAAGGTCATGATACATCTTGTCGGCACCAGGATGAATAGAATATCGAGACGTGTGGGCTTCATCCAATAAGATTTGTCGCAAGTTAGTGCGTTTGGGAATCCAAATTCGGTCCAAATAATGGAATATCCCATTCGATTTTAACTGCTCGCCATTATGATAAATCATTTCCTTCGTTAAGGTGCGTTCGGTAAAACAAGCGTGCTGAGCGTTACGGATAAGAGTTTTGAGATGATGCTGGGCGTGAAAGTTACGAAGGCTATGCGAATAGCTTTGCCTGCTGAGGGCGTCGGCAACGACATTTGCTTTGCCAAGATGATAACGAATCTCACAGTCGTAATCGTTGAGAAGTTCTACCCACCGGCGTTGACGCATATTCAGTTCTTTTTGGCTGAAGATGTGTTGTAGGCTCCTATGGTTGGTGAAGACCGTACACTTGGTACCATAAAAGTAGTGTCGTCAAATCTTCAACGCAAAAACAATTGCGCCTAGCTCCAGGTCGTGGGTTGTATAGTTCTTCTCGTGGATCTTGAGCTGACGAGACGCGTAAGCGATAACCTTATCCCGTTACATGAGAACACAACTGTAACAACCGTAAATTTATTTTGCGATTTCCATAAATAATCACAATTACTGAGTAATTGTATATAAACATTCAATCTAAAATACTGGTTTATTAAAAACTTTTACAATTTAAAGTGATACAAAATAATGTGGTTTAATTTGCCGTTTTAGAATAACGACGAAACAACATTGCGGAAGCTTCGTTTAACGTGTGTTCGGTTCTTGCTCGACGCTTGATCTTCATCCGGGACTCTCGACATTCACCTGTGATCAAATTCAACTTAAAAGTCAGCTTTGATAATTTAATAACTAGTACAACAAGGAATATTGGGTCGAATAATCGAATTAAACAAGGAAATCCGGAAATTCCACATTGATATCTTGATCCAGAAACAAAGACTTGAAACTGGCCTCCACCGTAACTGACGGTGGGCACCGTAAGTTACGGTGGCCCCTGGTATAAAGTACCCCCACCGTAAGGCAGGAGGTAACTGCCGTAAAGCTTTCAGCCCCCACCGTAACTTACGGTGCCCACCGTAAGTTACGGTGGCCCCTGTATCAGACCTTCCCATTTTGCCGTTTTTGACACGAAAACTTTCGTATCTTTCAATCCGCTTGTCTGTTTGACCTACCGTTTCTTCGTACATGATTGTAATTTGATCCTCCATCATATGGAGTTAAAATCCAACATCCTACATAATAAATTTTGAGACTTCTAAGCCTTCGACTCCTTGCCGTTTTACCGAATTTTAACCAGTTTATGCATTTTATCAAACAAACATATTTGTTTAATCCTTATTTCACATGCACCTCTTCAAATTAATGTTATCTACCATGTTAGGTTCTAATTACAGGTTTCTCACCCAATTTAAATACATTTTCGCTCGTATGCTTATTTTGACCCGTTAAGGGTATTTAAGCCCTTTAGAACTTGAACTCGCTTTCATACGTTTCTAGCATCTTATTCTTACATTTCTTATCAATTAATCTTCCACCACATCTATATGTGTGTTGGATTTAATGTGGTTATCTATATGTCCCAAATTTTACCCATCGGGTTATCTTTTTACGGCAAAGACTCATACCAAGTCATTCGACCCAAGAATTTACATCTTTCACTATCTTTTCTTATTCTTGGCATTTATTTAACCATAAAACTCGTTTATGAACTTCTTGCAAGGGTCGTTCATTCGAATTAGCTTTCAAGGGCAATTTGGTCAATTTTCATCCTTTCTTTACTACAAAGGGACTTTTAAATACTTGTTTGACCCAAAATCCGACCTTTTAACTATAATCTTGTTTATAAACCCATGTGCTTCTAAAACACCAAAATCATAACTCAATTTATTCAATTTACCTAAAAGATAACCAAATTACTATATTTTAACCTTGTCTAACTCTTATAGAATCTCAAGTTCTACATGATGAGTTGAATCGTTATACATACCTGGCTCGGATCAATATATTGACCCATTTCAATACCTTGACTTAGTAGCCGCTAAGCAATAGCGATGTGCGTATCCATTTGATATTTATTCCTATAACATGTAACTCGACAAACCATTAGTCGATATTGTCAAAGGGTGATAATTTCACCTTTTGACCCGTTTATTTACCTAGTGATCTTCGTCACTTCAACTAAATGCCAATTTCATGTATTATGCTAATTTAAAGTCTACTAGCGAAATACGAACATAACGTAACGGAATCGTAGTTACGTACCTTTTAAGCACCCTTTTCAAACGCGTATTTCCACCGGCTTGTCCATTTGACGATCTGGATTCCTCGCCTAAAGAGTTCAATTCGCAATCCATATAGAACCCTTTTTCAATCATGTATCGCATAATTTGCTAAATCATCACAATCATGTGTTTTAACTTTAAATTTCAACTTCGAGCCTTCTTTGGGGCATTTTTACAAACACCTTAAAGGCAGAATTTTAAATAATTCATTATCAAGCTCATAACTTGTCATATAACCTGAATTTTCATCAATCAAACTATTTAACACAAATATTTGCCTTTACAATTCTGAAATAACTTCACATATGTCAAATTACACTAGCACAACCCCAAATTTCCTAGTGTTTATCAAGTTCTACATAACCCACTAGTCACCTACAATGGTGACCATGGATTTCACTAGAATTTAGCATAATTTCAACATGTACTTGTCTAGGGTTTACTCCTAGACATTTTAATGTTCCTAATTCATCTACAATTCATACATGCATCATCAGATTTCAAGTTCTCTAACTTCATGAGAATTTCAAGTAGAGAATTTTTGTCAAATTTTACATACCATATGATCTCCTTGCAATGGGGATCATTAATCTATGCTCGATTATCGTTTTGGACTTGGTTTGATCCTTCAATTTGTGAGATTAGTGAATGTTAGGATTTTGAGAGTGGGGGTCGCCCTTCTCCTGCCTGTGATCGAACCAGACCCTCAAATGGGGTGTTTGGTTTTTATTTTGTTAAACTTAATAATATAAGTTTCAATTTTAACAACATAGGCCCCTCCACTTTTATTTAGTTTATAACTTGATATTTTGTTCTTTCATTTAATTACAAGACTTGTACTAGGTTATTTATTTCCTAGTTACTTTATCTTGTTCACAACCCGTTTTATTTTATGTCCCGTTAAATCTCGAGCCTTTTATATACTTTGCTTTCTCAAAGTATTTCTCATCCTTTTGACAAATATTAGATTTGTTTATTTAAATCCTAAAATTTACCGGGTAAGTTTTACCACTAACTGTATTTTACCCGTCCTGTAGTATTAACGTGGTTTGATTACCAAACCCGTTTTCGGGATGTTACAAGTCTACCCCCATTAAAGAGGTTTCGTCCTCGAAACCTTTCTTACATAGTTCATCGAGTTTTAAACTCAATGCATTTGACCTGGGTAATCTTTTAAGCATTACTCATACCTTAACCAATTGTTAGTATTATCCGAAAAATATGGTAATATCTTTTTGGTTACTAAACATCTACGTACCTCATACGACATAATGCAACTTGAAATAACGTAATTTCCTTATTTCTACTAGTTTAGTTAACTTAGTGATATTCATTGCTTTTATATATTATCGAACTCTTTATTAATCCGTTACTTTGATCCATTTAAAGGTCTTTGGTGAAAATTTTCACTTTTAGCCCCTCCACTTTTATTTAGTTTATAACTTGATATTTTGTTCTTTCATTTAATTACAAGACTTGTACTAGGTTATTTATTTCCTAGTTACTTTATCTTGTTCACAACCCGTTTTATTTTAAGTCCCGTTAAATCTCGAGCCTTTTATATACTTTGCTTTCTCAAAGTATTTCTCATCCTTTTGACAAATATTAGATTTGTTTATTTAAATCCTAAAATTTACCAGGTAAGTTTTATCACTAACTGTATTTTACCCGTCCTGTAGTATTAACGTGATTTGATTACCAAACCCATTTTCGGGATGTTACAACAACCAAGTCCTAGGTTCGAGGCATCACAATAGACAATGAAGTCATCATTTCTGTCATGTAAAGCAAGAACGGGAGCATTGCAGAGCATATGCTTGAGAGTTTGAAAGGCAGTCTCTTGTTCGGTTCCCCAAACAAAAGGCTTGTCTTTATGCGTTAAGGAACTAAGCGGGACGGCGATTTTCGAGAAGTCAACAATGAATCGACGGTAATAGCCCGCCAATCCGAGGAATGAGCGAACATCGGATGGTGATTTTGGAGTAACCCAACTCTTAACAGCTTCGATCTTCACGGGGTCGACGTGAATTCCTTGACTATTGACGATGTGACTGAGGAATTGAACCTCCTCTAGCCAAAATTCACACTTGGAGAACTTGGCATAGAGTCGATTCCCCTGGAGTAACTCGAGAACCAAACGTAGATGTTGCGTGTGTTCGGTTTTCGACTTCGAATAGATAAGGATATCATCGATGAACACGATGACGAAGCGGTCAAGAAATGGTTTGCACACCCGGTTCATCAAATCCATGAAAATCGCAGGTGCATTGGTTAAACCAAAGGGCATTACGACGAATTCATAATGACCATAGCGGGTTCGAAAGGCGGTTTTCGGAATATCTTCCTCCTGAATGCGTAACTGGTGATAACCTGAGCGTAAATCGATCTTCGAGAAACATGTAGCACCTTGCAATTGATCAAACAAATCATCGATTCGAGGCAGGGGATAGCGGTTTTTGATTGTCAGCTTATTCAACTCCCTATAGTCGATGCACATCCGGAACGACCCATCCTTCTTTTTGACGAAAAGGACTGGTGCTCCCCAAGGAGAGGTGATAGGGCGAATAAAGCCTTTGTCAAGTAATTCCTGGAGTTGACTCGAGAGTTCGCGCATTTCGGACGGAGCGAGGTGATAAGGAGATTTAGCAACAGGGTTGGCTCCAGCAATGAGGTCAATACGAAAATCAATATCACGACTCGGGGGTAACCCCGGAAGGTCGTCAGGGAATACAAGAGGAAAATCACGAACCACGGGCACCTGGTCTACCCCTTTCACTTCCTTTTTCTCCGCTGCTACAATGTGTGCAAAGAAAGCTTGGTATTCCTTGCGGAGATACTTGCTAGCCTGGACACACGACATGAGTTGGAGTTTCTTCGACACGACTTTACCGTAGACACACAATAGATCACCATTAGCGAGCGCGAAGCGAATCATCTTATCGAAACAAACAACTTCAGCACGATTCTCACGAAGAAAATCCATGCCTACTATGATGTAAAAACTACCGAGCTGCATCGGAATAAGGTAAAAAGGAAAGATGTGATTGTTGAGTTCGAGAGTACAATCACGAAGAACAGAATTGACAGCGACGGTTCTTCCGGTGGCAACTTCAACAACGAATGATGATGGGAGATGGGCGCGCTTACGATTAAGGAGCTTTTCAAATTCTAACGACACAAAGCAGTTATCGGCTCCAGTATCAAATAAACACGAAACATATATACCATTCACAAGGAACATACCGTTGACCACATTAAACCTTCTAGGGTAGCCCAGTTGGCCAGCCTCACCCAGCCTCTTCTTGAGGTCACCGGTTCGATTCCCGGCAATGCCCTAATGGGGTGTTGGGGCTCTTCACCGTGGGTAATCACCGCCAGGCAGCTATGGGGCTAAGCTAGCTTGCGGAGTTGCAATACTCCGGCGGATGGGAGGTCCGTGCAACTACCCCCCCCCCACCGTTGACCACATTATTATTGGCTTGAGCTTGACAGACGTTGATGTTGAAAGTACATCCTTGTGCTGCTGGCTGCTGCTGCTGCTATTGTTGGTGCTGGGGCTGCTGCTAGCACATGTTTGCGAAGTGGTTGGGATCACCACACGCAAAGCAAGCTCTAGCATGGATCGCGGGTGAAGGAGCCGCTTGCTGGCCTTGAGGAGCAGGAAGTAGAGCTTGTTGAGCAGGAGCTTGACCTTGAGCTGGAGCTGTAGCTTGACGTGGACCTGTACGGCAGTTGGCGGTGAAATGGCCGTACATATTGCAGTGCACACAGTATCTGCAAGCGATTCCCACTGGATGGTGGTAAGTACAAGTAGGGCAAGCCGAGTGAGGACCAGTGTATGCACGCATAGCCGGCGGCCGGCGGTGCATGGGTAACCGGTGCCGCTACTTGGCGGTGTTGTGGCTGCGGTTGAGCAGGTACTGATTGGAGCGGGGTAGCAGTGGTGACAGCGCAATTTTTGCTACTGTTGTTGTTGTTCTTTCTTTTGAGACGAGAGGACTTTGAAGACTGCGGAGCGGCGGTGGCTTCAGCGGTTGCGGCAGTGGTAGCTTGACGCAGATTCTTGGAGGCTTTATCCCAATAACCAGCCTTGACTCGCTTGTCGTTTATCTCAACAGCGAGTAGAAAAGTTTCCTCAATGGTTGTCGTCTTTGCAGCTTGAACGAAATCAGCCACGCAATCCAGAAGAGCATGGATATACTTCTTGATGGTGATTTTGGGCGTAGTAACTTGACTAGGACAGGTTATACTCAACTGCTTGAAGCGAGCAGTCAAACCAGCATTGTCGCCATCCTTTTGCTTGATATGCCAGAACTCGTCCTCTAGCTTTTGGCGCTCGTGGGGAGGGCAGAACTCTTGCATAATAACGTCCTTCAATTCATCCCACGTCAACCCGTAAGCTGCATCATTTCCGCGCTTGTTTCTCTCGGCCGTCCACCAATCTAGAGCTCGGGATTGGAAGACGCCTGTGGTGTTAAGAGTACGGAGATTATCCGGACAACCACTCTGGTGCAGGGTGACCTCGATCGAATCAAACCACTGGAACATGGCCGCAGGACCATCTTCCCGGTAAATTCTTTCGGCCGCAAGCTTTGAACTGCTTGAAGCAAAAAGCAGACTTTGGTGAATCAGTCCTGGATTCTTCTGAAGATTTCCTAGCATTCTCATTCAACTCGCTAACAATCTGGGGGATAACTTTTGCCATTTGCTTAGCGACGAGGGCGGCGATGCGTTTGTCATCATGATTGCGGCGAGCGGAACGTGAGTGGAATGATCTGAATGACGACATTGTCTGCAATAGACAGCGCCATAGGATTCAAACGCTATATAATTGAATCTCACCTCACACGTACTACTACTAAAGCTCAGGAACACGATTTCGTAACACATAGGCACACATAATTACAGAAGCACATAAGCACATAGAGCACAAAAACACGTACGCACGTAGGGCACTGAGCACATAAGGCAGTTAGAACACAGAAACCATGCTATATTTTGCACGTATTCACCTACATTTGTCTCACTAATTCATCTATCATTCAAGGTTCGCAAGTTCGAGAATTGCAATTGCGACTAGCGAGTACACATCGAGTAGCATAGCATAAGTTTGTAACATAGCATGCGATCATCCACAAGTAGCAGCGATTTGTTAACGTTTTGAGATAGATGGGTAGTGTGATTTGTGTGTGTCGATCAGAGCGAGTAGCGGAAGGCGAATAAATCACCAAAATCGAAACATATAAACAGCTAAAAAAACCACATAAAACACATAAAATTCCACATAAAACGGCAAATATCAGAGTCGGCAATTGCGGGCTCAGAATCAAAACACATAAAATCAACGATTGCGAGGTTGAAATGAAAATAGATTGTCTAAGGCTTGATATACATCGACTACCCAAAGTGATTCGACTATTCGCAAGGACTTTTGGTACACACGTTGGCTTTCGAGACTGTGCCCTCGCCTCAATTTTGGGCGAACGACACGCATCCTTCCAGTTACAGCATGACTTCAAGTCGTTGGAGAGACTTTGGTGAGAGTTTTGTAAAACCAAAATAGAGGACGAAACAAGTCGTCAAGGTTCGGGTTTCACCCCTGACTTAACTACTTCGTTCCTGTTGTGATAAAACAGAGAGGAAAATTTGCGTCGAAGTGCGGATTTCACTCCTGATTCAACGCAAACTCTCGTTTTGTAGATAAAAATGCAGGTCGAACAAGCGAGTCGGTCGAGAGTTTACGGTTTTCACACCTAATCTCGACCTAATCACTTGCTTATTTTCGAAAATAGTGTACAGTGTTAGTGTAGTGTTTAGCGAGTGCGAGCGAGGAATAGCAAGTAAGCTCGTACAAAACCCCTACAGGGTATGCACAAGTTGGTCTGTTAGTACTTAGACTATAGACTAGGTCGTTTCTAAGACATCGACCCGGACTAGGTCGAGTCTTGCCTAATTTCCCTATAGTTATGGCTCTGATACCAATCTGTCACACCCCAACGATGACGGAAACATTGGGGCATGGCACTGAGCGAAACAGATTGTCCATGAGTATCCATAACAACTATTCATTACCAGATAATTTAAACGTCATGTCCCCTACCATAACATATCTAAACAAACAGTTATTACAAATATAATTGTCTCATAAACTAAATGCTGTTCCAAACAACTCAGATTTTATTTAATTCGTTTGTTTCTAAGACTCCATCCTAGCTTGATTCCCACATAGCAGCAAAACATCTTAGGCACCTGTCACATACGTTAAAATATAGGTCAATACACATAGTGTAAAGGTGAGCATACAAGTTTGATAATATAATAGAGTTCGAAATCGTTTACGCATAACCCGCATGTAACATGGACAAAGTGAAGGCAAGTAGGTTATCGACAGAGAAATATGCACAGACGCGACTGCAAGTTGTAGAATGCGCAACACATATCCCTACTGGGACACGTGAAGTAAAGCCTTTAACAACCCCTGTCCACGACAGGTGCTGAGTCCAAACTATAGTACTATCGTTGCAAAGGTGTCAGGCAACAATCACTGTGTTAACATAACATACAAGCATTCATAGAATAACACGTAGCATCCAATAGCGGTCAGCGTATAAATAGTCTTTGCGTTGTGTGTCATTGTGATTTGAATAAGTAACGTACGTAACACCCAAAAGTGTATAAAGCAAAAAGGGATCGAGTATACTCACAGATAGCGTTTAACAAGTAAACACTCTCTTGGATTGAAGGGAGGGTAGAGAGATTAGCCTGAACAGTTAACGATAGCATAAATGATGAGCGACGCGATAAACGGTGAAAAGTGATTAAGTGTCGAGTGGCAACCCGATCGGATGGCTATCTGATCGGTTGACCATTCGATTGGATGTCAATCCGTTCGGATGGTCATCCGATCGGATGGCCATTCGATTGGATTGACACTCGTTTGGTAAGGATGTGTTTGTGTATGATGGCTTTGAAGTTTTCGTTGTAGCATTTTGAAAACAGAGAGGTATCTCTACCCTTCAGTCCGATTGATCGAACGGTCGTTCGATCGTATAACAATCCGATTGGCAGGACACTTAGTGAGAACAAGTTCACAGTAGGATTGTCACTCGATCAGATGGCAATCCGATTGGGTGGCAATGCGTTAGTTACTGATGATCTTTGAAAATGATTAAGTGTCGAAGTTCCAAATGTCATATGATCGGATGGTCGTTCGATCGGATGACTATCCGATCAGACGGCAATCCGTTCGACGTTCAGATCTTTGAAAGTTGAATAAAAAGTTTAAGTGTTGAACCTCAAGTACATTCTGATCGGATGGCTGTTCGATCGGGTGGCTGTTCGATCGGATGGCAATCCGATCGGACGACAATCCGTCCCAACGACCTGATCGTCTTCGCACTTGATTATTTTGAAAAGTTTTGCAGTTTTGATCGAGACGGTGTGATAACATGCTAAACAACAGAACCTCGTCAAGACCCAAGTTATCCGATCGAACAAGAATCACCCAAATCCGGTCAGTTAACTGGTTCGTGACGGTTGTTCATGTTTAACCCGAAATCGGTTGTCTCTTTGATAGAAACCAGATCTTGAACCAACACATCACTAAGAAAGAGTAGAAGGTTAGAACGAGCTCCGATTCTATCGGTTTTGAGTGCATTGAGTGTAAAAGAGTTGAAAGAAAGTTAGAAAACCATCTTTCAATCCTTTTAACCATGAATATGTGTAGATCTATGCTAAAACATTGTTTAATCATGTGGAAATCCTTCAGATCTGAGTTGTTCTTGGTGGAATGAGGCCAAAACTTGAAGTTCATAAGAACTCCATGATGACATCATCCTAGAACACCTCAAATCCACTGATTTCATGGTTAAAAGTTAAGATTGCCAATGAGCTTGTGGTGGAGTGGTAAGGTAGAGACTTGTGTTTCTAGTAGACTCAAGTTCAATTCCTGCTTCTCCCCATTAGTTTTTAGCGGCACCTGGTGATGATGGGAGACTAGGCAAGTAGGCGGCGATCGCTAGTTCGATTCTTGAACTGAATGGGTTTTACCTCACCGCACTTCCGTGCCTTTGGGCGAGTGTTCATGGGCTTCTGCCCTAGGTGAGGGTTTTCCCCAGTTCGGAGACGGGTGTATCCCGATGTGGTGAATTTCGCTAGTAGCCCATTTGGAGGATTTGTTGGCCGTTCAAAAAAAAAAAAGTTAAGATTCAAAAGAGAAAGTGATGAAGAAGTGTGTGTAGATCATAGAAGTACAAGATTTAGGTTGAAAACTTATAAGAATCGCAAGAAATTGAGAGAAAGAAGGCTTGAGTGCGGCTGGTCAAGTGGAGGAGCTGTCACATCACAAATGATGTGACAGGAGGGTATTTATAGGGTTTCCAAAAGAGGAAAGTGCACAAGGGTCGGATTGGCCACTGATCGGATGGCGCCTCGATCGGATGGCAATCCGATGGGATGGCCACTCGATCAGTTGGCCACTCGATCCAAGTGTCCGGCGTGTTGAGTTTTGTAGTTTCGATTCACGTGTTGAGCATTGCGATGCGTTTCGGGCGAGCGATGCGATAGAATTACCCATTTGTTACACGAATAACCTAACTACTATATCTAACATACAATCACTATAAATAACTTGCGTTTAGCATTTGCGATTCAGTTGCGTCTGCGATAGAGTTGCGATTGCATTTATATTAATGACCACAAACATAAAGTAAACATGCACAAGTAACACATAAGTAACACACACACGTAAAACAATATTCAGAGTCTACCAATCCGGGTGCGAATGCGATTGCGATGCGATTAGCGATAAAGCGATAAAACATGCGATAAGCGTCGATTAAACCTCGATTATTACTAGATACTCCACATAATACAACTAAAGCAAATAAGATACAAGACTCGATTTCAAGTCAAAGAAGTCAAATCGTAGTTGAGCAAGGAGTGACAGATCGCAATTAGCAATCTTTTCTTCCTTTGACTTCAATCTTGACTTTGACTTTGACTTTCACTTTCGTAACACGGGGTGTTACAATGGTGGTGGAGGTGGGTGATGGCGGCTGATGGTGGTTTAGGCGGGAAAGGTTTTTTTTCTGCAGGAGGTAAGGTTTGTAAGAACTATTTAACACCGGGGGGTAATAATGCAGAGTACAACAAACCACAGGGGGTAATAAGAAAGGACAATTTAGTCATTTTACACCAGGGGGTAATATTACAGATTAGAACAAACCATAGGGGGTAATATGAAAGGGCAACATAGTCATTTCACATTCCAGTTAACAGATCTATTAACTTATTTGACAGCAAGGGGTAAAATTGCGACATAACATCAACGTTGGGGGGGGGGGGTAAATTGCAATTATTTCATTAGAGGGGGTCAGAGTGCCAATTTGCCTAAACCCTAGGGGGTAAAATTGCATTTTACTCTTGTAATAATGCTAAGTACCTTGTCTTTATATGTAAAAGAGTAAACTGCCATTTTGGTCCCTGAGATTTGGCCAGTTTTGCCACTTTAGTCCAAATCTCAAACTTTTTGTATCTGGGTCCTGTGGTTTTATTTTTGTTGCCATTTCGGTCCAAAAGTAAAATCAGGCCAGATTCCCCAAATTGAACCCTCAAGTTTTGTCCTTTTCCACAGAGGTAATTTTGTCATTTTTATTTTATTATAACTGATTATTAATTAAAAATAATAAAATTAAATAAATCAACCTTACCCTCATGGTGGTAAAAATCCCGACTTGTCTTCGATTAGTCGTCGATTAATCACTAATCAGAGGTTCACTGATTAATGGCCGATTAATAGCTAGGCAGTCAATGGCGATCTTATTCTGGCCAAATTTTGGCTAGATGCCGGCCAAATTTTGACCAAACCATATAAATTCCTTCCAGTTACTTAAAAAATGGGTTAGTAAGGGGTTAAAACATGCCTACTTTAAAAAACTACATATAAAAACGTGTGTGTATATGTAACTAAAAATTACATATAAAAATCTCAATCCGATTAATCCCTATTAATCCCTATTAATTGCTAGTCGGTACCCCACCGCCCAACTAGCGCCTAGCGATTCTTACAACACTGCTTACCCTATAAAATCACATCGTCTTCCCAAAATATACCCTAACACAAACCCTAAATGACAACCCTTAATTCCTCCTCCGGCGCTGAATCAACCATGGGTGAACGATCAAACCCTCAACCACCATCTTCCACCGTAAACCACCATCACAACAACAACAATGGACTCTCCGACGAAGAAGAAAAGAACAGCGGTGAATCTCAGGCCCTGTGGACCACCTTCACAGACAGCTTCCATGAAGTGCAATCTGTATTGGAACGGAACCGGGTATTGATCCAACAGGTTAATGAGAATCACCGATCGAAGAATCATGAAAGTATGGTGTCGAATGTTGCCCTGATTCAAAAGATTAATAATAATGTTTCCAAGATTGTGGCCATGTATGCGGATTTGTCGGTCAATTTCTCGAGTGTGTTTAATCAAAGGAGGAGACTGATGTGTATAATTTGAGTAAGACTTGATTGATTGGATCTTGATTTTGATTTTAATTACGAAATATGTTATGTGGTCGTTGATTTTTATAGATAGATATGGGGTTTGTGATTGACTAGTTGAATGCAATTTCAATTTGGGGCAAAACTTATACGATTAGTGTTTGTGTTAGGGTATATTTGGGGAAGATGATCTGCAGGTTGATTAATTTAGTTTTATTATTTTTAATTAATAATCAGTTATAATAAAACAAAAATGACAAGATTACCCCTGTGGAAAAGGACAAAACTTGAGGGTTTAATTTGGGGAATCTGGTCTGATTTCACCTTTGGACCAAAATGACAACAAAAATAAAACCACAGGGACCCAGATACTTGGACTAAAGTGACAAAACTAGCCAAACCTCAGGAACCAAAATGGCAGTTTACTCTATGTAAAATATCCAGCTAGCACAACTTCTAATTCTACTGTTATTTATGGGAGGAATTAGAGGGGTAGTTAAAAAATGTAAAAGTAATAATTTGACCGAGTTGAAATTTCTTGATTTACCCACTAATATCACATGTTATTGAATTTGTATGGCCTCCTATGTGTTGTTACTGATTATCATTTGATAAGTAATTAATTACTTAAGCAGCAATGCAAGGGGGATTACTTCTTGAATCATGTGGTCAACAAATTAATTAGCCTTGAACCATATAAATAATAATGTATTAAATTGAATAGGGGTGTGCAAAAAACCGAATTAACCGAACCATAACTGAATTAACCGACAAAACCGAACCGAAAAAACCGAACCAAACAAAAAACCGGTGGGTCGGTTAATGGTTTTTTTGAAAACCGAAAGTAGCGGGTCGGTTATGGTTATCATTTTTCCATACCCACCATAACCGAACCGAACCGACATGTAATAAATCTTTGTAGGATTTAGGACTTTTCACCATATTTTTAATATTTAATGTTTTTGACTAAAGATTTTTAGTACTTATCAGTTTTTCATATCATTTTGTGGTTTTGATTGAATGTTTATTTGAATGTATGGAATGTATCATATCACTTTATTTGAATATTCGACAATAAATGGTATTAATATTATAGATTATATGTATATATTAATACTATTTAATATCTATCTCTTATACTAAAGCAAAATAATGTTGACTTTTTGACTTGATATGTGGCAATGCTCTTTGGCCAGAGAATTGTTTTTTTGGGCGTCATCTATCTCTTCTCTCTATTTTCTTTCAATTTCCTTCAATTCTCTAATACGCTTCCTTTAGATTATATATGGAAGGTTGAATACTGATTCAATAATTGGAAGTTTGTTTAGGAAATTATGGAACCGTTTCCAATTCTATCGCCTATTTACAAATTATTGCTTTTAATCGGATGTTTCAATCGATCACTGAAGAATCGTGCTCTGTTTTATGTTCATCATCAGACTTCGAAATATAAGGATCGGTAAGTTGGATTCCACCTCTGTATTTGATATTTTTGTTGCTATTAAAAAACCCTAATTTTGTTGTATGATTTCTATGATGTTGTTGATGTCAACGGATCCGCTAATTGTTGTTGATATGCGGATTTAACCCGTTCATTGTTGTAATTTGTGTGTTTATTGAAGTTGCTAATTCTTTATCCAGAGTTTTGCATCGAACGGTAACTTGCATTCCACCTCTGTATGTGATTTTTTGTGCTTGCTATTAGAAAACCCTAACTTTGTTCTATGATTTCTATGTTATTGTTGATATCAACTGATCCGCTAATTCTTTTTCATATGCGGTTTTAACCAGTTCATTGTTGTAATTTGTGTGTTTTTTGAAGTTGTTATACACCCTAATGGAATTGTACAGACTTTTTGTTCTTTCTGGTAGATAATATGGTTCTAATTTCAATATTTTTGTGTGTATTTTTTTTTTTTTTTTGCAGGTATGGAAGTTGGGTTTCTGGTTCATATGACGGATCTGTATAAATCTGAGTTGGTTAGGATCCCTGCTTTATTTGCCATTTTTCTTTTGTTAGATGTTATGAAGTTTTAATTTGGTTGTATGATTTCTTATGTTGTTGTTGTTGATTAGGTCATTAATTGTTTTTTGTATGCGGTTTTGTGTTAGTCATGGTGATTTTGTGTTGTCAGGAGGGTGGTCGTCACTGGACGATCGTTAATAGTTGGGTATCAACGTTAACGCTGGTTTAGAATACCTAGCCACCGCCTCCGGGCATGGTGGCTAGGGTTTTGTTGGACGTATGGCGATGCCGGTTCATTGGTATATTCATTTATGTACTATAAAATGCTACAACATCAACCAGTAACATTTTATAGCTATTTGGTGTTGTACCTTGTGGTGAAACGGTTGTACCGTTGTTAGAAATAGTAATTTAACGACCGTTAAATAGGAATTGTAATTGTGTTTGGTTTAAATGGATCGTTGTTACACAGAGGCTGTGATGAGTTATAACAAAATAAAGGCAATATGTCGCCATGGTGTGGCAGCTATGGAGGATGGCAGCTTAGTACCTGTAAACCCTATTGCAGCCATGGTGGCTTGGTCCTTTTGCTTACTCTGAGCCTCATGAATCTGTTAATTGTTGCCTATTTGTTTAGAAGATCATGTACACTATAATGTAATTAGCAAATATTGTTGTAATGGTAACAAGCTTGGATTTATGATGGTAGAGCAAATGAGTAATGGTGTGTATGAAATCATTTGGTTGTTTTAAATTTTCACTCACTGGTTTGTTTTCGACACGCCCAATACTTTTAGTGAGCATTACGATATGCCGACAGGTAACTACCGATACCCTGTTTTATAAATGTGGCAAAATGGGTGGGTGGGGGATAATGGGTCAAACTGGGTTTGGTGATGCAGAGTAAGCATCTTTCTTTTAAGAGTAAATTACCTTTATTCCCAGACCAAGTCCAGCCAACAAACCATTTTCATTCATTTTATTTTATTTGTTATGAAATATATATATTATGCTAATCATGATTACAAAACAAAGGTGTATGAGTACTTTTGTAGCATTTTGTAGCTACTTGAAAGCAATCACATCTGATCGGATGCAATATACAGTAAGAGCTTGAAATGGGCCAGTCAGTACATATGGGCATTATCCTTGCTGGTGATTTTATGGTAAATTTGCTTTTGTTCGCTTTTTTTTCAATTTAAATTTTAGTTTTTGCTATATTTTGGTAAAGTTGCTAAGCATTATGTTTTTACAAATCTGAAATCATTAGAGGCATCTTTGTTCAAGTCTTGGTATAACCAGTCAGATGGTTAAGCTGCTAAAAAATGCATTCAAAAGCCTAAAAGACTTTAATATAAGGTAATTAGACAAAAAAAAAACTTCTTTTTCTGGTGACTGAGCTTTTCGGTAGCGGTGACAAAAGAGCAACACCAAATAACATAGTTAATTCTTCATTTTTTTTGTTCCACTTGACTGCATTGTTTCTAATTTTTTTGAGCTGACCTTTATGTATTAATGTTAGTTGAATAATTGTTTAATTTTGTAAACTGTTATGTGTAGGTGGCATTTTGGCTCACCAGATTGACTTCTACTGATTGTTGCGGGTGCTCATCGGGACAGAACCAGACAGTACCAACACCGGAAGATTAAAATATCAAATCGAGGAGAACCAAACCTATCTAAACGAGTTCCATTTAAGACTGTAACGATTTGTGTTTTGGATTTCCTAATTCTCACAAGGAATGTAATAGTTTTTTAGCGTTATCAGGGAAATGACCACCATACCTACCTAATATATAGTTTTTTTGTTTTGCTACTTATCATTACTTTGCTTTCATAATTAAATTGTTGTCGAGTTTTGGGTGCAGGCCATGGATACTGAAGACAAGGAGAGCAAATAACTAATTGGACATAGAGTTTTTGTTATTACTGGTATGCTAAGATTGAGACAAGGTTAAACTTTTATGTTAAATGAACTAATACATATATTTGGAAAAGTATTGGAGTTATGTGTTTTTTTAATTGTTGTTTTATAGAGAGGCATGAGTGTAGCAGGTGGTTTGAGTGCGAAAATCTGGTGGCAGATGAGTTGTTAGTGGTTGTGGGCGGTGGTGATTGTTAGCCATACCATTGTGGTGATTAAGGAAAAGAGGGATGGTTTTCAACAATCAGTGAGCCATTTGTAGTAAAGGAGGATGATTGCCAGTTTCATTCCAAGGTAAGTGTTTACTTTTTTTTTTTGTAAATACAGGGGTAAGTAAACTGGCAACTCACAAGTTTTACTGTTTTTTTTATGTGCATTCAAAGAAATTTGCATCAATATAGATTTCGCAACTTCGACCAGTTAATAATGGGTCAATTCTGTTTTATCTTTAATGGGTCGGTTTAACAATTTAAAAAGCTAACTCAGATAAAATTACTTTGAGATGGCAGTGGGTCATACTCAGATAAATGGTCCTCAGTCACCATCTTAACACCATCTTTGTCGAAAACGTATTGTGAAACGATACAGAGGTAGAATACTGAAATCATTAACTGGCCGATGATGGTGATGCTCAGAGGTTGTCTGGTATGCGCCATGCTCTTCTCCTGTTTCTTTGATTTTTTGGTTAGGTTTGTTGGGTTTTGTGGACATCGATGTGGAACGTTGTTTGGCATGTTAAAGTGTTTTTCATTAAAATTACATTTACATTAAGCTTTTGGAAATAAAAAACTGCAACGCTCTTGCTCTTTGGGCTTGGGGTACGATTTCTGTCTTTCTACTTCTTTAAGTATTTGTGATTTTTTTCTCAGTTAGTTTGTTGGTTGATGCAGATACTGTCGTTGATAACTGTTCAATATGTAGGAACCACATCATGGATTTTTGTGAGTTCTATATTTTTGTATTATTACTTTCATCAGACTTTGGGTAAAGTGTATCTGGGTATGACTTATTGATTATGTAGGGGTAAAATAAATTTAGGAGTTGCTGCAACAAAACAGACTCTGATTTATTTTTACCTCTATTCACATCTAAACATTATATAATCTGAATTTTCAAACACTCAGAGGCTCAAAACAAACTTTCAAATCACGTAAGTGCTTTAAACACAACACTAAATACCCCCAAAATCACAATTGATAGTTGGTTTTAATAGTTGAAAGCAATGAAACTCTTGACACTCAATAGGTCATCTGTTATCATATTGGTCTTTTAAAACCATAATTTTGTAATCCTTTAAAACGCAATGTTGATTTAGATCGTATTAGAGTCGTTTTGGAGTAATGGATTCAGTACTGATTTTCTAGATTTTATCTTCATGTTCATGTAATTTAAACTCATATGGAAGTTGATTTTGTTCATTAGTCATCTTTTTTTTATTGTCGGGTTCATTATATAATTTCTAAAGAATTATATGGGTTTTGATTTATCCATGATCTAATATTATTTGGGTTGTCGAGATTCGGTGGGTTTAGATTTTTTCATGATCTAAACTTAATTGTTGGATGATATAGACTACTAATAGATAATTTCAACTTGAAGTTGTAATGACCAGCATTTAGTGTTTGGATAACATATTATGCTTCAGATTATTTGGTTATTTAGAGGTTTAGGAATCACTTTCTTACATGCTGCAAGTCTACAACAAAACTAAAAGAGTTATCTATTCTTACATCAGATAATGGGAGGAAGGAGATACACAAGATGATTCATGAAGAGTATGTAATGGGCCACCATAGCCATAGGTATGTAGTTATTCTTCCTTTTTTTTGTTAATTTTCCTCCGGTGCATCGTTTATACATCATTCGGAGTTCACATAGGAATTGTGTAGTCTTCTATATATGTGCATTGATGGGTGGGTCGAGTAACATTTCCAAACTGTTAGTTTTTTTATCTCACATGGGAAAAAACAAATTGCGACAAGGTCAGTGTTTTGAAGAATTTTTTTCTTAACAA
Organism: Helianthus annuus; assembly: GCF_002127325.2. Classification (NCBI taxonomy): domain Eukaryota; kingdom Viridiplantae; phylum Streptophyta; class Magnoliopsida; order Asterales; family Asteraceae; genus Helianthus; species Helianthus annuus. The sequence continues at coordinate 63,966,798 of NC_035447.2, forward strand.
GTTGACCCGGTGATTAATGTTTAAGAATGGCGAAGGCCGCAATTTATTATCCATTTACCTATGAATGGGTCATTTGGTTATTGTTATTTCAAGTGGGTCAATGGGTTAAGTGAGAATTAAGTTACCTAAATGTGAATGGGTCATACGGATTGAAAGTAGCATGATAATGCTTTTGATGGATTGATATTGTTGAATCTTTAGCTTCAAAATGGAGAGACGCGTCGTCTGGTAATCATGTTGAGACTAAAAGCCCTTGTGTTCAGGTAATATTTTTGTACATATTTAAGCATTTTAGGAGATATGAGTGCTTTATTAATAATCGACTCGTGTTATGTCTTTTTATAAAATGCATTCTAAGTTGACTTTCTTGTAGTTGACTCCATGTGCTGATTATCTAATTTAATTATAGTATTGACTTTATCTTCAACTGGGATAATATTATTATAACTACCTAACAAAAGAATTATATCATATATACTCATTTGCATACATATAAAGCTTAAGGAAAATGAGAAGGTGAAATTATCATATTATAAATTTTATTAGTTGCCCCATTTTTATTATGAAGGTAATATCGATTAATGTTATGAATGTATATTGTGGAAACAGTTTACAGGTTAATGGATGAAAAGAAGCTCCATATTTTCAAGGCTACACATCTGTTCTTAGGGGATTCTTTGGCAGCAATTTTTTTTCTTTCTTATAAAACCATTTGATGTAACATAATTACTATTAATTATACCTAAATATGCAATTTGATGCTTTTATATAAAAGTGGGAAAAGCGGGGTTGTGATTTAATGTGGACATTTTTTATTAGGTAAGAGTTAACTACTTTTATGTAAAAGTGGGAAAAGCGGGTTTGTGATTTAAATCCAATTTTTTTATAGATTTAATACAACATTTATTTCATTTCAAAAAATTATTTGTAGACGTATACATGATAATTAATAGAGTAAACTGCTAAATTCGTCCATGAGGTTTGACTCAAATTGCTAGATCAGTCCAAAATCAAGTTTTGTTGCTAAAACAGTCACTGAGCCTAGTTTCTGTTGCTATTTTAGTCCAATAAATTAACACCGTTAGAATCTCTGTTAATGAATGGGTAAAACTGCTAAATCGTCCCTGAGGTTTGATTCAAGTTGCTAGATCAGTCCAAAATCAAGTTTTTTGAATTTGTTAATTATAAACTTATTTAGGTATATAATTTTTCTAGACTTGCATTAATTTTTTGAATTTTTTAATTATAAACTTATTTAGATTATAAACTTATTTAGGTATATAATTTGCAAGTCTAGAAAAATTATTTGTTAGTTATTTTGATTATTATTATTATTATTATTATCATTAAATGTTTACTAATTATATACTTAAGTATTTAAATAAGATATTACTTAATTTAAATAAAATTAGTTTTAAAAATATAAATGTAGCTTTTTTGAAGAGCGCAATTTAACCGGCCCAACCTTAAATACTGATTTTATTTTGATGCTATTATTGTTGTTGTTGTTACCATGTAAATATTTAGTATTTATTTAAGGATTTAAATAAGACAACAGTTAATTTAAACAATATTTAGTTATGAAAAATACAAACATTATATGTAAATTTAAATATTAAGAAATTAACATAATTTTTATTTATTTTTATTTAAATCGTAATATTTAATGTTTAATATTTATCAATTATTTTAATTTAATATTTGTATTATAAAGTTCTTTTATTCATTTTTTCTACTTAATTAAGTGGTTTCGTATTTAATAATATTATCATTCAGGTGAGGTCAGACAACATGTCGTGTCAAACCAGTGTTTAAGACAGGTCAAATAAAATTGCACTCTCCAAAAGAGCTACATTCTGTTTATATTTTTATAACTAAACACAAATTTAAATTATATATTTAGGGTAGACTTGTAATTTATCTTAAATTTTAAGACATTTAAGAAAATATATAATGCATTTGGTACAAGTATTGATGCATTAAGAACCTGTCATTTACCATTTTTTTCTCTTGTGATATTAATGATTTATTCAACGAACATAAATATAACTGGACCCGCCTTAAACTGTATTTGGGTATTATTATTGTTATAACTTTGTAAATATTTAGTAGTTATATACATAGTGGAGGGTTCAAATGAGAAGAATTTTTTTTGAAAGAAGAAAAAAGAAGAAGTTTAAACCAATAAGAATGCTTCATTTTTACTTCATTTAATATTTGTATTTAATTTTTATATAAGGGTATATTGGTAAACTTACATAAATCATTAATTTGTATTCTTCTCTAATAACTAGATAAATTAAATTTGTAACTGTTGGGATTGAACCCTAACAGAGGAACAGATAATGTAAAGCCAAAACCGATCTCATCAGTGGACTATCAATAAGCAACAGTTTACTCTAAACTCTCCCCTTGACAGTGGTTATCTAACAGCTGATGGATCTTAAGTGCTGCTCAACTACAACAACTGATAAACCAAACTCTGATGATTATCCAACGACTGCTGAAGACAAACACTGATGCTCTATCTACTGCTATTTCCTAAGTACAGCTGAAGACTCAAGCACTGCTCTCTCAAAGACTGATCACCTTTGAAGAATGCACTGAAGATTCAACATCTGTGCTCAGGCTACAACAGTGGAACGTGAAGGAGTAGTTTTCCTTAGTTTTGCTTTTTACTACTTATCAGATGTTACATGTCAGTAGTTTGTATAGAACAGTGTTTATAGTTTGTTAGGTCGTTAGATGTCACTATCATGGTGATGTCAGCTGAAGCTCATCAGTAGTTTGGTTTGCCTATAAATATGACAGTATTCTGTACTGTTATACTTGATTGTTTTGAGCGAGTTCTTCTCTTCAATTCATCCTTTCATCTTGTGCAACCAACTATGGTGTATCAGGCTGAGGGGGAGTTTAGATTGTAAGCTTGCATTGTAATCTTTTGCTTTTATGTAAATCTTTTGACTCAATGAAAAGTAATTGTTTATCAATCTATACTTTCCTTTGATTATGTTTACAAAGTTTGCTACTCATTTCCTCTGCACTTATTATTCGTTTTATGCAAACAACCACAATCATGATGGCCCCATTTCCTCTGCACTTATTATTCGTTTTATGCAAATCAATAATACCCCTGTTGCATGCAGTTGATATGGCACAGACACAAACCAGTTCCTCTCTATCACCTATTACTGAGAGTATACCTCCACAAGTTACTGGGTCTGATGCTCATACCTCTGCTAACCCAGCAACAGCTGAGGAGGTTACACTCCCTGAGTTACAAGTAACTCTCGGTGGTAGTTCAAGTGGAGCAGCAACTACAACTGATGGATCAACAGATCTTCAGTTGGACAGTTGTTACATTACTAAGACTCCCTTGAAGGCAATTTCTTCCATGGCAACATCGGTAACCACCAGTGAGTTATCTTTAACTGCTGGTAACATCAAAGGATTATCGAGTGCTGAAGAAAGAAGTCCCCAGTACCAAGAAAAAGGGGCATCAATGGATGATTTTTGGGACTCAGCTCCTAAGTCACACATTGATACAACCACCACTGGTGGGGATTCAGATGATCCTGTTAATTCAGGTGATGATTCAGAATATAATGAATTGACGGCCAGAGTTGAAAACCTGGAATCCTCAGTCGCAGAAATAAAAGATATGGTGCAGCAGCTGTTAGAAGCTCAAAAAGCCCAATCATCTGCCCCTCCTGCTCAAGCACCTGCTCCACAAGCATTTGCTGCAAATGAGCTTTGGAATATCTTCCAGCCCATGCTTGAACAACAGCAACAAATGGCTGCTAAAAAGCATGCTAATCAAGTACAAATGCTGACCAACATGGTGGAATCTCGGTTCAAAGACACTCAAGCAGATATCAAAGCTATAAAGGCTAGCATTCAAAAGACTGCCCAGAGTGAAAAAGCTCCATCTACCATCTTCTTCATGGATACACCTCTGGCAGATAATGCCAAAAAGGGGGAGAAAATCAAGCTGAAAAAGAAAGGTATAGAAGATGGGATATACATTGAACCAGAAAAACCCAAAACCTCAAAAACTTCAACAGCTGATACAACAGTAGTTACAAAAACTGCTGTCAGTAGCCAAACAGCTGCCATTACATCAACACACACACCTCCAACACACACAACTACTGTTAGTCAACCACTAACCACCACTCAAACAACCTCCACAATAGCCCCTGCTCTAAAGCAGAAGACATCTGCTGATACATCAGCAGTTGTAATGACAACAGCAGTTGAGACACCAGTTGTTTCAACAGTTGTTAGTCAACCATCCACCACTGCCCTATCCTTTCCTATATCTCAACCTAAGCTCTTTAGCAGAAAAAGAAAGCCTATTACTGCCGATGAAGGGATACATGATCCAAATGCTGAAAAGTATCCACTAGAGCTTGAAGCCATCAAAAATGAGATGAGGCAGTTTTATACAGAACCAGATCCCTCAAAAAGAAAATTCTCCTCACTCATAGGCTATATAGCTCCAGAAGATATAAATGACTATCTCAAGATAAAGGCAAGGAATGCTAAAGTTAAAGCTAAGGTTGACAGTGAAAATGAAAGACTAAGCGAAGAAGGCATTGCTAATAGACTGGAGTTCTACCTTACAAAGGTTAAGCAGATAGAAGAGTTTGCACAAGAACTAGACAAGGAAAAGGCTGATCAAAAGAAGAAGTTGAGAGAACAACTTCTAGCCTTCATCATAAAAGAAAAGTTTTATCCTGCTGAAGAACAACAGTTTAAAGATTGGCCTTTAGTAGCTTTAAAGCATGAGGCTGAAAGGATCCAAAGAATCAAGAATGATCCTTCAAAGAAAAAGAATGCTCCAAACTGGAGTAAATACAAAAAGCTCATTGCTGACCTCACTGTTGAATATAAAGGAAAGAAAAAGGAGCTAGTGGATGCTAAGGTGGACACTGCTGAAGCCATATCAAAATGGTCTAGGCAGCAAACTGATGAAGCCTATGAGAGGCTGAAGAAAAGGAAGAAGAGAGAACAAATGGTGAAGCTGGAACAACAAATTGAAAGCCTCAAAACAATGCTAAAATCAGCAGACAACCTTACTCTTGTGACAAACCAAGAAGAAGGTAAACGGCTATCTGACAAGGAGGTCAAAGAAAAGGAAGCAGAGTATCTCAAAGACTCCATCATGAAAATGGGTCTAAAAGAAGATAGCTCAGCAAGAATTCAAAACCTTTTTAAGAAGGTGTTAAACAGTCCTGCATCCCCAAACACTACAACAGGCATGATAGAAAAGGAAAAACAAGAGCTTACTGGACAAGAAACTGCAAAAGACATAGCTGCAGCAAACAAAGTCATTGAAGAAGCTTTCAAAAGAATGTCTGAGAGTTTGCATGTGTTTTCAAGGCCATCATCCCTCAACTCATCTGAAAATAAATCTCTCCCAAGAAACCCATTAGGCTTAAAAATACTAAAGTGGATGTCTGATCAAAAGACCCACGTATTGACCTTGGTCAGAGCCAATGGTGAGGTGAAATATATATCAAGGAAAGAAGCACTTGGCCTAAGTGTTGAAGATTTGCAGGATCTCCTTGAACTTTCACTGTGCAGGGATGAGGATGACCAGAGTGCCAAGGAATTTGAAGATGAATTTAAGAATCATGCAAAGGCACTCTTGATGAGTAATAAAGGTCCTGAATAAGGAAGGGTTTTGGCATTATCTGTTCCAGGGGGAGATTGTTGGGATTGAACCCTAACAGAGGAACAGATAATGTAAAGCCAAAACCGATCTCATCAGTGGACTATCAATAAGCAACAGTTTACTCTAAACTCTCCCCTTGACAGTGGTTATCTAACAGCTGATGGATCTTAAGTGCTGCTCAACTACAACAACTGATAAACCAAACTCTGATGATTATCCAACGACTGCTGAAGACAAACACTGATGCTCTATCTACTGCTGTTTTCTAAGTACTGCTGAAGACTCAAGCACTGCTCTCTCAAAGACTGATCACCTTTGAAGAATGCACTGAAGATTCAACATCTGTGCTCAGGCTACAACAGTGGAACGTGAAGCAGTAGTTTTCCTTAGTTTTGCTTTTTACTACTTATCAGATGTTACATGTCAGTAGTTTGTATAGAACAGTGTTTATAGTTTGTTAGGTCGTTAGATGTCACTATCATGGTGACGTCAGCTGAAGCTCATCAGTAGTTTGGTTTGCCTATAAATATGACAGTATTCTGTACTGTTATACTTGATCGTTTTGAGCGAGTTCTTCTCCTCAATTCATCCTTTCATCTTGTGCAACAAACTCTGGTGTATCAGGCTGAGGGGGAGTTTAGATTGTAAGCTTGCATTGTAATCTTTTGCTTTTATGTAAATCTTTTGACTCAATGAAAAGCAATTGTTTATCAATCTATACTTTCCTTTGATTGTGTTTACAAAGTTTGCTACTCATTTCCTCTGCACTTATTAATCGTTTTATGCAAACAACCACAATCATGATGGCCCCAGATCCTAACAGTAACTCCTTTTCAAAATATATACTTTTTCCAAATTAAAAAAAACAACTTAATTTAAATTTAAAGTGTAGAATAAATTACTAGTTGTGTAGGATAAATTACGAGTTGTGTAGGATATATTTCGAGGTGGGTAGGATAAATTTCGACTATGTAGGATAAAATTCTATAGTGTGTAGGGTATATGTATGAAAATTTTGATATGTGTAGGTTTTGTAGATTATATGTATGATAATTAATGATTAGTTGACTAATTAATTAAAGAGAGAAAAATTAATGATATGAGTTATAAAATAAATAGCATTTTACTAATATGCCCTTTCTTCTTTTTCTTCTCACATTAAATTTCTTCTCAAATGAATCTTCCCCTATATACGTAAGTATTTAAATAAGATCACACTTAATCTAAATAGTATTGAGTTATAATTAACAAATTATATTTTTTTGGAAGGTGACTTTCTATGTACTGGACCTATTGGTCACCGGGTTCATGTCGAAGACAATCCCCCGTCAGCCCCGCACTCTCGGACGCGATCGGGCTCCGGCCGCCGCGCAAGCTGACTTCCGCCCGAAAACCATACTGTCCCCACAGGAGAGACTCGCTGGAGTAACAGCTGGGTAAAACCGGGTTGCCCTCAAGACCGCACCATGCCTCGGTAGGATACGATCCATCATTGGGACGTCCCACCCCCCGTATGCAACACCCGGGAGTCGAACCGGCGACCTCCAAGGAGGAAGCCGGCCCAACCCAAACCACATGGGGATTGCCAAGTGAGCTAGGGGGCGGGATAATTAACAAATTATATACCTAAATAAGTTTATAATCTAAATAAGTTTATAATTAATAAATTCAAAAAATTAATGCAAGTCTAGAAAAATTATATACCTAAATAAGTTTATAATCTAAATAAGTTTATAATTAACAAATTCAAAAAATTAATGCAAGTCTAGAAAAATTATATACCTAAATAAGTTTATAGTCTAAATAAGTTTATAATTAACAAATTCAAAAAATTAATGCAAGTCTAAAAAAATTATATACCTAAATAAGTTTATAATTAACAAATTCAAAAACTTGATTTTGGACTGATCTAGCAACTTGAATCAAACCTCAGGGACGAATTTAGCAGTTTTACCCATTCATTAACTGAGGTTCTAACGGTGTTAATTTATTGGACTGAAATAGCAACAGAAACTAGGCTCAGGGACTGTTTTAGCAACAAAACTTGATTTTGGACTGATCTAGCAATTTGAGTCAAACCTCAGGGACGAATTTAGCAGTTTACTCTAATTAATATGAAATGTAATCGTTAATTAATTTTTATAAGATCTTATTTATCTTAATATTCGAACAAACCTGTAATAAAGTATTTACGTATTAAAGTATACATTTTTTGTTGTTTAGCCACTCGTGTATTACACGGGGACTTAGACTAGTACTAATATATACAAATATGCAATAACAATTTATTCTATGTTAAAAAAATTAAGCTATTTTTAGATAAGCTAAATACACGGTTAACCACCCATAACCGACCCGCTATAACCATCAAAACCGAATACCCATAACCACCATAACCGATCGGTTATGGTTATAGTTATCCAATAACCGAAAATTTTTTATTATGGGCATCAAAATATATATTGCATCCATCAACCAGTAAAGTCTTGACCATATTTCACAAGGGGATAATCACCATTGTGCCAATGGTGAACTCTCGAGACAATTGACAATCGTCTTGAAAAATCCCATTCAAAACAATTGCCAATTGTCAACAGGTCGTCGTTGGCACAATGCCGACCCCTTGTGAAACATGGCGAAATATTTTTACCTTTTTGTGATGCATGCAAAATGAAGGTACGCTCAAATTTATATAAAAAAAATGCATTTAAGTTCATCCTTATACATTACACTTGAATATGCAAACCTATTGGCAGAGTTTGAGGAAAAGGTGATTGTTTGACATGATGGTATGTTCCAAAAGTTTGAATCTTGTGAATTATGTCTTCTTTTTCATCATTTAGATCATATTGTCTGTATATATATTGTAGACAAATAAAATAAGATTAAAAACAAAAGCAGATTTTAGTCATTGATATGGACATGGGATGCCTTCATCTTTTCACACTTATGTGTGTATTGATGACATCTATGGACGTTGGTATCCTTAGTTCACGGGCAGTCCTCTAAAAATGCTTTAAAATACTATTTAAAAAGAATTTTTAATTTTACCTTTTTCTGTTACATAATACTGGTTATGATTATACTATATTAAACACATAGTATAAACTAAACTTTCTGAGTTCTCGTTAAAAATATGTTGAACTTTTACATGATTACAAATAGGGCTGTAAACGAACCGAACGAACACGAACAAGGTCTTGTTCATGTTCGTTCGTTAAGGAAATAATGTGTTCATGAACGGTTCATGAACACTTACCAAACGTGATTTTGTGTTCGTGTTCGTTCATTAAGGATATGAACGTGTTCACGAACACACATAAAATCCACGTAGATGGTGGATGCTAGAAATGTATGGCCGAGGGAGCAGCGCTAATGCTTAAATAACTAATAGTGGAACATATGTCAGTGTATTCATTGATGTAGAGCTGTAAACGAACCGAACGAACACGAACAAGGCTATGTTCGTGTTCGTTCGTTAAGGAAATTTGGATGTTTGTGAACTGTTCGCGAACATATGACGAACAGAAGTTTGTGTTCGTGTTCGTTCCTTAAGGAATTTTGGTTGTTCGCGAACAGTTCGTGAACAATAACCACGAATGCAAACGAACACAAACGAACACAAATGAACTTTAATTTTGAAAATTAAAAAAGACACCGTTAATCTTAAGCATTGTACACAACGAAAGTAGTTAAATATAACCATTTAGAGATTGAAGGGATGAATAATATTAGGTTCAATCGATTGGAGATAAGCAAGGAGCGTGATATCAAAAGAGGGAGAGGGTAGAGAGAGGAAAATAATACATATGGGGAAAGTAAAAAATTAATAAAACGTTAAAAACTTTTAGAAAAATAAACATAAAAAACCGAACACGAACAGACATAAACGAATGAACACGAACGAACATAAACGAACATATTACCGAACGTTCACGAACGCAGTCGAACGAAGAAGACCTTTGTTCGTGTTCGTTCGTTAAGCTTATCGAACGAAATTTTTAGTTCGCGTTCGTTCGTTAAGCTTATCGAACGAACATAAACGAACTTCCCGCCGAATGGTTCACGAACTGTTCGCTGAACGTTCGGTTCGTTTACAGCCCCACATTGATGTGAATAATGAGAAAGAAGGGGAAACGGTGCAAAAATAAGGTGAGAATATTGTTAGGGTATTAAATTAAAGAATATAAATGTTTAAATAAAATAAATAAATGTACAAAAATCATTCATGAACAAAATAAACAAACGGTCAAGAATGATTGTAAATGAACAAACGTTCATGAAAACCTTACCGAACGTTCACGAACACAATTGAACGAATGAGACCTTTGTTCGTGTTCGTTTATTTAACTAATCGAACGAAATTTCCTGTTTATGTTCGTTCAATTATTAAACGAACTTCCCACCAAACGGTTCACAAACGGTTTACTGAACCTTCAGTTCGTTTACAGCTCTAATTACAAATTGTTTTAACAAAGCCAACTCTTAAATTAGGTCAAATTAATATAACTAATTATGTTTGTTTATTAATATAAAATCCTTTAACTTTCATCATTCTCTTTTGTTTTTCATAGTGTACACTTTTTCAAGTTGAATAGTCAGCACTCATCTGCCCGACATGGGCGGACCTACTTTATGGGATGGGTGGGCGGCCGTACCCTTTGAAAAAAAAAATTAGTGGTATTTTTCGTGAAAAATCCCGACCGCATCCCTTGAAAATTTTCGTCCGCACCCCTTAGAAAAAATGTTAGGAATTTATATAAAAAAAATTATGAACACAGATTGAAACCCGATCAAATTATGTAAACAAGTTAGCCCACTAACCCCTGTAATAAAACTTAAATTCAATCCATCAAGCCCAATAACTTAATACCCATTCAAGCCTCATTCCAACTACTAGTTTTGTTAAATAAAATCAGTCCACGTAATAAAAAAACCCAAATCGTTGGTGGTTTTGTTGATTATATGATTGTTGGTTGGTAAAATAACAATACTAGGGCTTGAAATTCAAAATTTTAAATTGAAAATTAAGGAACATGTGCTATGGTTGAACACTTGAAGATCCTTGTTTATTTTGTATGTGATAGGATTAGGAAAGATCAATGAGTAGGGAAGTTATGTCGCGATTTCTCAAGAGGAAAGGGGTTGAGCCACTTTTTTTCGTTGGATTCTTCTAATTAAAGACCAATGTATGTTTTAGATAAGTTTTTTTGTTCTTTTATTTAATGATTAAGAGAAATAGAAGTAGGGATGATTTGAATGTTGATGCTTTTTTGTTTGTTAATGTGATAAGAAGTTAGGAACTAGGGTTTGATTGTTTGAAAATTGAAATGGACCCGACCCGATCTGATTCGACCCGCTATGAAACTTTGTTTGTTTGTTTGTGTTTACTTGTTTTACATGACCCGATCCGACCCACTATGAACCGATTTTTTTATATAGCTAGGGGTTTAAAATCTTTAAAAAATTTCCGCACCCCCAGGAAAAAAATCCTGGGTCCGCCACTGTTGCCCGAGTCCAAGCATGACTGAATTTGCAAAATCTAATTCGTCGACTAGGGAGGGATATTTCAATATCAATGATATCCCTTAAATTAAGCATTGTGTTTATTTAATATTTTCAAAAGAAATTCATCGTTCGAAAAAAAAAAATAATATTTTTCACATAATCATCCACTCTAATTCCTTTTAAACTCATTTTACTGTTGTTTTATGATTAATAAATTTAAGGGTTTTTTTAATATAAAAAGTTTGGTTTATTATTTTACTCTAATTCGTTTTTGACTTGACCATTGAATTTTAGATGGTCCTCTAAAAGACAAGTTTCTGAGTCTTTTTAGTATTGACCTTTACAAAGATTGTTTGATCCGAAATAAGTGGTATGGAAAGGCGGGAACAGGAAGCTGGTCGGTTCTTGATCAGAGGCTGTTGTAGTCGGCTGAAAGTATTGCTGAATGGGGCAGGCTTTTCTCGGTTTTGCAGCAGGTTACAGACTTACAGTCCAAACCCACCCAGATACATGGTCATGGTTTGGGTTTGGAGCTGTCCCATTTTCGGTAAAGTTGTAAAAAATTTAATACAGAAGCATAGAACTTTCGGTGATTGGTATAGATTCAAGTGGGTCTCTTGGGTTCCATTGAAATGCAACATCTTTGCTTGGAGGTCCGAGATGGATCGTATCCCTACGGCTCTTGCTTTAGCCAGAAGAAACGTGCACGTCGCCAACCAAGTTTGCGGTTTAAAGATGATTATAGTCTTTGACATTCGGGATTTATTGGAGCTGTATAAGCAAGTTTTAGGGGGCAAAGCTGGTAGAAAGCTGGTTCAAGGCATTATCATCGTTACTTTTGTGGGTCTTATGGGGTGTTAGGAATGATAAGATCTTTAACAATAAGGAGTCGAAGATGCATGAGGTTGTCTCGAGTGTCAAATCTTTGTCATTCCTTTGGGTCAAAAATAGAAGTAGATTAAAAAATTTAGTATGGAAGGATTAGGTTGTTTCTCCCTTGTATATGATGTAATTTGGTTGTTTGGTTGTCGACGGTCCTCGGTTTGAGGACTTGCCCATTTTTTATTGGAAGTTAAAGTTCAAAAAAAAAAAAAGCTTCCACAATGGTTGACTTTTATAAATTTTCAACTCGACGCTACATCAAATTACAAACTTTTTCAAAAACACTCATTTTTTTACATGAGTAAAATGCTAAAATCGTCCCTTAGGTTTGGACACTTTTGACAGTTACATCTAAAATAAGAATTTTTTTTGTAACTAAACCCTTGACGATTAGATTTCGTTGCTATTTCTGCCTATTTCGTTAACTCCATCCAAAAATTCTGTTGTTTTTTTAGAAAAGACCGAATTACCCTTTTTGCTTATAGAATCATTATTTAAAAAAAAAACATTTTTTACATAACATATAAAAATTAATAACATATGTAAAAATGTAAACCACCTCATTCTCCTCTTTCTCTCATATCTCTTTCTCTCTCTACAAACACAACACCACAACCACCATTCTTTGGCCACCATTGAATACCACCACTACTCCAAGAACCTCCACCACTGTCGCACAACCTCCATCTTAAACCACCACAACCGCACCACCTCCCTCGTAAAACCACCACAACCGCATCACCTCCACTCTAAAACCACCGTTGCTGCACCACCTCCACCCTAAAACCACCACTTTCCCACCACCTACACCCTCAAACCACCACCACTTCATCACCACTACCCTAAATCGAAATAGCAACAAAATCGATTTTGTTGCTATTTCCATCCAATTCACTAACCCCGTTTTAATTTAACGTCAACTTGAGGGGCATTCTAGACATTTTAGATAGTAGTTTTGTTTTTTAATTTCTTATAATAATTATCTTATGCCAGTTGCATTATGTTTTTATAATATTTTTAATAGTAAAAAAATATGGTTGATTAGTCTGACCTGAACCAATTACCCATTTGAATCACACTAAAATCATTGACTGCTGTAACAATTATTATCCCAATTCCACCGTACGGCAAACACATTAATGTTTTTCTATAAAAGAAGATGGTACATGTTGCAGTTGCAGATCACCAAAGATCCTCACTTGTTTTTTACGTTGGCTCAAAATATAGACGTTACATACATATATACGGTGTTTCAGTACAAAGATTATAACCCTATTTATGGAATGTTTTATATCAATGTATATGGTGTTTCAATATAATTATTTTTTTGGAAAAAGAAACTTATGAAGCCACGGGATGTGGCATATATATATATATATGTGTGGGTTTTATGAACCAGTAGTATCTACCTAATATCTATGTATAGGGGCGGATCCAACTCGCATTTGTGGCCCAGGAACTCAGTGCGTTTGAAAAAAATGAAAAAAATTAGTGAGAACCTTATAAAATTTAGAAAAAAAAAGTAGTGAGAATTCTATATTATATTGTTCCCGTTGTTTGTAACCGCCATTTGGGTTAATTACAGCCGTTCACAGTCATCAACTTTTAATCTCAGCCGTATAAAGTCACTAAATTCCTTCTAGAAGCAGCAGTTCATGGCAGTTCCACACTCTCTCACCCATGATCTTGCGGTTTCCTGCAGTTTATTAAGATGCACCAATCAGAATGCATTATTAGAACATGGGTCCTAGAAAAGTGCAAGTTATCAATTGACGGTTAGAAGGGTGTTCCTTATTTTCAGGAACTTAGTGGGGTAGTGGACACTTAACTGAATAGTTTGCTGGCTATATAATACGGGTTGAGGCAGCATAATCTTCCATTTATTTTTTTAATTATATATGCTACCAAAGTTTAAGCATTCGAATGGAGCAGATAAAGATGAAAGCAATGGAGCATATAAAGATGAAAGCAACAGATCTAAATTCCAGGGTATTTTACTTGATAAATTGTTTTGATACTTTTACCTACTAATTTGAGAGTTTCCAGGGTATTTAACTTGATAAATTGTTTTAATACTTTCACCTACTAATTTGAGAGTTTCATTTCATACCAGGTTGAGCCAAAAAAGGCCTTGCAACTGATGAGAACGTTGAGACCTGCAACCCGTTTACCAGTCCGTTGACATCCGACTTACACTGTGACCTGAAAGTGTAGGTTAATTATATTTAAAAATGTTAGTAATGAGTTTGATTTGTTCTCATGTAAATTTTTTTTTTCTTTTTGGAACATACAGGAAGATATGGGGTTAAAAAACACTACCTCTGCTGTCTAAATGGAAGATCATCATAAAAAGAACACAAATTAGTTGGCACAAAGGTACTCTTTCCATCATATTACACTTTCAGCTTTGAAACTCTTTAACACCTAAATTCTTAGGTCACTAATTCGAATTTCAAGCCAGAATAGTGAACCACTAATAGTTTCACCAGAAAACAGATCCTACGCTTGATGACATCAAGGTATAGCTAAATTACTTGTATCTAAAGTTGTTTCGGTTTTTTATTATTTCTTAACTAATCGTTTTTTTTTTTAAATTGTAGGAAAATAGTAATGATGTGCAAATCATTGAGTACGGTTGCCATTTTAGTCAATACAAATTTCAACTGCATCATGAGTTTAGTGTGAGGTAAAATATTTTTGTGACTTATGCACATGTTTTCGGTAATTAACCTGTTTTTAGGATCGAGTTTTTGAAACTGTTTATACACTACTAGAAAACTGGGTATTTGCGACGGCATTTACGGTCGCAAAACCATCGCAATTGCCCTGTTGCGACCGTTCTGCAACTAAACATACGGTAGGAAAAAAGTAGGTAACAAAATAAAATTTTTGTTATTGTTTCTCGAGTACATAAGGAAATCAAGATTCATCATAATTATCATTTAAAGGTTGTAATTTCAACCCGTTTACTTTTCAACAGGTCAAACTGGGTTGTGTTTTATCTCAAACAGGTAAAATGGGCCGCTCGGATTAAATGAGCTCAAAGACCCACACTAAAAAGACCCGTTTCAACCAGGACTCATTTGCCTTGTCACCCAACCCACCCCATCTTCCAGCCTCAGATTACCAATTATTGTCTCATGTATAGCAATTGACAACAAATACCTTATCTTTGGCACTATAGTCAGCATTATGCTCTAGTAATACAGTCGAAATGTCCTCAGCTCTACGTGAATGCCAAACGGAAAGATGCAACGGAGTCATGCCATCCTGCATAAGATAATCAGTCGAACAGGTTCACAGTTACAAAATGTAGTTAATTCCATAAGACTTTCTAAATCAATATTAACTATTACATAAATTTCAAAGAAAAGGTGCTTGTGGGTCTAGCCAACCCGAGAAATGTAATATTAACCAGTCTTGATATGTCACCCAACCGCCACAACCCCCCAAATTTTCCACCATTAAAACTCATCCAAATGAATAGAACACGCATCTACATGTTGTGTTCTGAACAGTTTAAGTTGTTTGACATGAGCTGAATGAATTGTCTGAATATAAGCATTTTTTTCATTTGAACTTTTTAACTAGTACGAGTTACTGATAGTATAACTATAAACTATTTTAATAATAACATATATACTGAAAAAAAGTGCCAATCAAATGATATTCGCCTAATCAAGATTTTTTGCTTACCAACCTTATTAATGGACCCAATATGTTCTATTCCTTGTGGTTACATAGGGATTGCTGCAATTATCTGCAAGATTAAAGCAACAAAAAAAAGTTAATGCCCTAGATGAGGATCACACAAATAGGCCCCCACCAAAGCAACCATGGTGATACCATCTTTAAATTGAAGCTGGACATAAAAAATTACCTCTGTACCTGAAGAACATTGCCGAAAATGTTTCGAGTCATCCTGCGATATAATAAAAATTGTTAAGTTAGGTAGACTATGACAACTATTTGTAGATTAAACCAGAAGAAGTAACTTTAATACCAAGATTAAAAAAGCAAAACATCAAAAACGGTCACTCGCACTTCCATATAAAAGCAATTATATAAGATCATCTATAAAATTTAGCTTACTTTTGTTTCAGAAAATGCAATAAGTGATTCAGTGCTTGATACAGATCAGATATAATCTTTGCCGATTCCCAGTTCCATCAGCGCTTAAAACCAAACATAATTTTCCTTAGGGGGGTGTGCATTCCTGCAAGCATGTAAATGGGAAGGTAACTTTTGAGACTACAAACACTTTTTGTGCAAAATTTATAACTAATATTAGTTTAATAATAATCTAATATTTTTTTAACCAAATAGATTTAGAGCATTCTATGTGTTAACAATACACTTTGGGCTACATGTAATTTCTATTCTTCTTACTTTGGTCTACATATTATTGACGTCACTTATTTACGCTCTCTCTGAATATCAACATCACACTCAGCTTCATTATAGATATCTCTCTCTTAATCTACAAACAATCACACAAAATCAATCTTAGAACAGGTTTTATCTACATATACACCTTAAAATCCTAACCCTAGGTGTTCCTTCACCTATTGTTCTTCCAATTTCATACTTTTGGACTACAATCAAATGCATCAAGATCAATATTAATCAAACCCCGTAAAGTTATATAAATGGCATAATTTTTTTTTTGGGTAAAGTAAATGGCATAAAAATTAGAGCAAACTAAATTAGTTAAGGGGAAGATATAATAAAAATATACCAGCCTGAGCAGGAGGGAGTTTACCGTCGTGATCTGCTAGTTTCCGGCCGGAGAATTTAGTTCACAACGCATTAGCGATAACCGAAAACCTGTTCTTCACGTTTTTATTATTTGTAATGGTGGAGTGGAGCTTTGAGGCCAATTGATGAAAAGAAAATGTGATGATAAGAGGCGGTTACCTGGCAGGAGTGAAAGGAGCGGCGGACTATGGTGGCATCTGATTCAATTGGTAGGGTTTGGATTTAGAAGATGGACGAATTGGGGATGTTTGGTAGGGTGCGAATGCTCTTGTACAGATAACGTCTTTGAGACTTTTTATTTATTTATTTAGGGGTGTTTGGATTCCTTCTCGAAAAGAACTTATTAATTTATATAAGTTTTAACTTACATATACTAATTTCTCAAAAACAACTTCTCAACACACAAAAACATGTTAAATAAGCTAACACAAACACTATAAAAACAACTTATTAACTTTATAAGTCAATAAGTTATAAATTGCTTCAAAATAAGCTAACCCAAATACCCCCTTAGTAATTTTCAAATGTGTCAAGACTTTTGGTCATAATTAGGTCATAAATAAAATAAGACCACCCGTAATGGGGTTTTTTGGCGTTTTTTCCTTAAAACGCCCAAACACGCCCATATACCGCCTCTGGGGGCGTTTTTCTTCAAAAATTGGGTTGGGGCGTGCTAAATTAAACGTCGAATCAAGATTTTGTTGGCCAATCACAAGTATCCTTCTTTTTGTTTGGCCAATACCTTTTTTTGATGATTTTTTATTTAATTCTTTACACCCATTTTAACATAATGCCTCACATCCCCACTACACCCATTTTCGAAAAAAACCCCCATAAATTTCGTGGCGTAAAATCACTTTCGCAAATAAATTTCGTTGCTGGCGTGGAGAGCCTATATGGTCTAATGGAACTTTCTGCAAAAGGGTTTTATATTTTATGGTTGACTGTTTTATTGAGAATAAGGTTGTTGTGGAATTAGAGAGATTTAAGTTGAAAACCTTTCCAAGTATTCCACATGCTGACTTTGATGGAAATTTAGTTGTTGTACATAAAGAGCTTCATATGTTTGCTAGTCATGGGTTTTCTCATTGGACTGGACAGTTGATTTGTGGATGATGGAAGGTGAAAGTTGGGTGAAATTATGAATTTTTCTCCCATACAGCCTATTATTTTATCATGCTCTATCACACATATTATAAGTACTGGCTGGTTCCTTGTGGTATCGAATGATGGAGTTGCCATTGAAATAGACACGACAATGAAAGCGGAAGATTGTTACTATCCTGTACTTTGGTTTCTGTAGGTCCCCTTGATGTTATGGATCTTCACAGAATCGTCTTTCCAATCAAGAGTGCGGAATCCTCTTGATCAGAATAAGCAGAAAACGTGTAGAAAACAGAAACAGCAATTCCAATCAAACCGGGTTTTTATTGATTATCTATCAATACTGATTACAATCAATCCAAAACCCTAACCAACACTCAATTTCGTCCAAAGCCTATTGCCTCTCACGAATTTCTCACCACTGTTTTGGCTGATTTACTGATCACCCTAAACCCTAAAGCCTAACCTTGTTTATATTAGACAAGGTTTACAACTGGGCTAGGGCAAACATCATGGGCTGCGAATTGGACAGGCCCAATTCGCCCCCCATCACCCAATCCTTTGGGTTTAGTTAGCCCAAACATTACAACTAACTATCACAAAGCTAAACCCGCTAACCGTTTATCGTTTAACTAATTACAAGATATCCAAAGACCAAATCTAAGCTGTTGTCACAAACATGCACCAACAAACTCCCCCTTGACAATAGCTTCATAAAAACTTTGTCTTGAGTCAAAACTTTGTCTTCAGTCTTCTTGCAATCTTCAAGTAGTCTTGCACTGTCTTTGGTCTTTGGATAGCTTCAGCTTCAATAGCTTCTGTCAGCAACAGACTCCCCCTAAGCTGATGCATCCAATCACCAAATCTTCACTACGTTAGCACTTGAGTAAACTCCAGTTTAGCATTTGCACAGCAATCTTCAAACTCTTCAATTTTGTCTGCAATATAGAAAGGAGGTTCTACGATGCATCCAATCAAACTCTCATCTTCACACTTCACAGCAACTTCTCAGCAACAAACTGCTTCAATCTGTATACTATAAAACAAACATCTCGAGAAACCATAAGAATTTTTCAACATAAGTTAAATAAATTATTATTTTTCAAGAGATTAATTAAACTGTATAACAGATTAAGCTTTTTCAACTTCATCACCAACACGCAAAACTTTTTGTTCAACACATAAGAACCTGTCTGATTTAAAATTTTTGAGCTCACTTTCTAACACCGTCTCCCCCTATCAGTAACAATTCCTCCACGAATAACAGTTTTCCGTACGTTAAGAATTTTAAACAGAAAAAGACACTATTTTTGGATTTTTATATTTTCTGAAAGCAAGTAAATAACAAAAACAATAAACACTCTATTTTTGTGAGAATCACTGGTAAGAAGATCATATCAGCACAATCAAACTATTTCACACAATTAGATAATTCTTTATTCAAATTTTAGTGAAAAGCAGTTCAAGACGATTACCAGTATGTTTGTCCACTTAAACAAAATGCATGAACATTTCAAGTACCATTACCATATGATACGTTAAGGTAATTTTATTTTCTGAAATATTAGTGTGTCCCACTTCAGGATATACCCCGCGATCAAGGTATGCACAAAGATTCATCGTAGTAGGTGAGTATACTGATGTCATCCTTTAAGATATCCTGACTGTGTCTAGTTCTGCATATAAACTGTTTTATCATGTTTTATTGCTTAACTATGAACACCCAAATAAATACAAATCAAATCCTGGAAATATAAACAGCACACTCTATCATGCAAGTATCTTCCCTACCACATATTTCACAAGTCCAATCCAAATTTATGAAATCTTAACTGGGAATAGGTTGAGAAGAGAACAGAATAGATCTTTAGTAGAGATGGTATAATATACAGATCAAATGAGATTTTCTCGGTGTGATATAGGTTTCTTGGGTTTCTTTTGGGCACTTGAGGGCCTCTTTCGGGTGTATTAGATCTATAGCGCGACAACGAACAGCTAGGTCAGCATGTATCTGGATGCAGCAGAAGCTGTCGTTGCCTAGCACCTCCAGGTCAGCATATATCTGGATACAGCAGAGGAGGTACACGGCTTTTTTCAGAGAAGATTTCAGAATCAGATCAAAATTGTGTGTATCGGGAAATATACAGACATTCAAATAGAAATGAGCTAATTCCAAGTGACTATCTTTCCTGGGGTCATGTACAATTTTAGTTCTAACAGACAGACAGCCAAGATATCCCTAGTTGAAACAACAGTATAAAGACCCAAAACTTCAGATTTTGGCAATCTATCAACGCAAGAATTAAGGTCATTAAACCATACACCACTGATGTGTTCCCCACTCATATTCAGTTCATTTAAGTTTATATCACATTGGTAAGTTGATTATTTCATGCTTTTTGCCTACTGGTACATCATATAATGAAGCTGCTATCACACTTAAGCAATTCATGTTCAATTTCAGTGTGACAGACTAACTTGCTGATATACTATCATTTCTTCTTTTTCACACAGTGAAATCTCATTATTTGATTTTCTATTTTTTTTTATGTTTTTGATTTTTCAATTTTTTTTTGTTTTTGATTTTTAAGAAAAGCAGTAAACTATTTACAAAAATTCTTATGAAAAACCAGTTATTCAGGATTCCTCATCCCGTTGAGTTCGACTAAGTGTTCAAAGCGAGCCCTGTCAAATGCTTTAGTATAAAGATCTGCCAGGTTATCTTCTGTGTCGACTCGATGAAGTTCAATCAGTCGCTTTTCAGCACAATCCCGTATAAAATGATGACGTATGTCAATATGTTTTGTGCGACTGTGGTTCACGGGATTATTAGTTATTGAAATAGTGGCATTATTGTCTATCATAATAGGAGTACGAGTGAAATCCAAACCGTAATCGCGCATCTGCTGTTGAATCCAGAGAACCTGAGAGCAGCAGCTTCCAGCAGCAATATATTCAGCTTCACACGTAGAGGTAGACACACAGGATTGCTTCTTGCATTGCCAAGACACGATCCTGCCTCCTAAGAACTGACAACCACCTGTTGTAGACTTTCTGTTCGACTTGCATCCTCCAAAGTCTGAGTCAGTGTAAGCAACAAACGTCAAATCACTATCAGCTGGATACCATAACCCAAGTTTAGGTTTCCCCTTCAAGTAACGAAGAATCCGCTTCACTGCTTTCATGTGTGACTCTTTAGGATTCGCCTGATATCTGGCACACAAGCATACGGCAAACATGATGTTGGGTCTTGAAGCAGTCAAGTACATTAGAGAACCAATCATTGCCCTGTATTGAGTAGGATCAACGTCTTCAGTACTTTCATGATCTGGGCCAAGATTGTGATTTTCACATATGGGTGTGTTGGAAGTAGTGCAATCATTCATTTTGAACCGACTCAAAATGTCATACACATACTTTGTTTGATGAATAAACATCCCATCCGCCTTCTGTTCAACTTGTAATCCCAGAAAGTAAGACAGCTCACCCATAGCACTCATTTCGAACTTGCTCTTCATCACCTGCTCGAACTCTTTACACATGCTTTCATCAGATGACCCAAAGATGATGTCATCCACGTACACCTGTACCAGCAGAAAATCTTCCTTCTTCCTCTTGATGAACAGTGTACTGTCAATCTGACCTCTTTCAAAACCATTCTTTATCAGATGTGTAGACAGTGTCTCGTACCACGCCCTGGGAGCTTGATGTAACCCATACAAAGCCTTATCAAGTTTGTACACTCGATCTGGATAATCTGGATCAACGAACCCATCTGGTTGTGAGACATACACCACTTCTTGGACTTTCCCGTAAAGAAACGCACTCTTCACGTCTAGTTGGTAAACTTTGAAGCCCTTGAAAGAAGCAAAAGCTAGAAACAAACGAATTGCCTCCAACCTCGCCACTGGTGCAAACACCTCATTGTAATCTATCCCTTCTTGCTGATTGAAACCTTTGACCACCAATCGAGCCTTGTTTCGCGTGACTATACCTCTTTCATCTTTCTTGCACCTAAATACCCATTTAGTACCAATCTCTCTTTCACCTTTAGGAAGATCAACCAACTCCCAAACTTTCAACTTAGCAAACTGGGCCAATTCCTCTTGCATAGCTTCAACCCATGAATTGTCTTTAAGAGCCATATGAATGTTCTTCGGCTCCTCTTGGGAAATAAAGCAACTATACAAGCATTCGTTCACAATCCCAGTCTTCTCAATCGACACAAACAAACCAGTATTCGCTGCTATGCTTCTTCTCGTTTGAACACCTGCAGTAGGATCTCCAAGTATCATGTCAACTGGATGATCCCTATTTGCTCGTGTAGTAGCAACCGCATCGACTTCCAAATTGTCACCAAGGTTTGATCTAACCTCCCCCTGAATATGCTGATCCGCAAACGGATTAATGAAATCCTCCCCCTGATTGGGTTCGGGTTCATCGTCACTTGAATCAGTATCAGCAGCATCTTGGGAAGGTTCCGGAGCATCTGTCATATCAACATTCGATCTAGGCATGAACTCGCCTTCATCATCACCAATCACTGTTTGAATCAGCTGAGACTCATCTGCATTGGAAAACTCAGGAATATTAAATGATTTAAAAACACTTTCATAATCATATAATATAGCTGGTCCACTCGTTGACTGTTGAGGTTTGTAAGAAGTAATTTCAACATTAAACACAACCTCAATTTTACCAGTTTTTAGATTAAAAACCCTTTTATTCGGTGCGCCAGGTACATAACCTAGAAAGTAGCCCTCGTCAGCCACCTCACCGAATTTTTGTTTATCTTTATTTCGCACAAT
Source organism: Helianthus annuus (assembly GCF_002127325.2). Lineage (NCBI taxonomy): Eukaryota > Viridiplantae > Streptophyta > Magnoliopsida > Asterales > Asteraceae > Helianthus > Helianthus annuus. The sequence goes on from NC_035447.2 coordinate 63,989,538, forward strand.
GGTGCAGGGTAATCCAAATGGTTCAAAGCCTTCTAAGTTTGGTTTCTTGTTAAACATTAATTCATGACAAGTTTTGTTAAAACGTTTAACAGTCAAAACTTTGTTTAGGACATAGCAAGCTGTATTCACAGCTTCTCCCCAGAAAAGAACTGGTAGCTTAGAATCTGAAAGCATTGTCCTAGCGGCTTCAATCAACGTCCTGTTTTTCCTCTCAGCAACTCCATTCTGTTGAGGCGTATAAGGAGCAGAATATTGATGTTCAATTCCCTTGCGAAGACAATAGAGATCTAGAATACGATTCTTGAACTCCGTGCCATTATCACTCCTTATCCTCTTGATCTTTGCATTATGGACGTTTTCCAATTTTGTAAAAAGATCTATCAACATCTCTGTTGTCTCATCTTTTGTACCTAAAAAAGAAAACCCATGAATAACGTGAGTTATCATCAGTGACAACTAAACAGTAGTACTTTCCACCTATGCTCCTCACGTTCACTGGACCGAATAAATCCATGTGAAGTAATTCGTAAAGGGCATCTATGGAATTTACTGTTTTTGATTTATGAGGTTTCTTATGTTGTTTTCCCTTTTGACATGGAAGACATTTGTCTTCCACTTGAAACCTCTGCAATGGAACCCCTTTCACTAGCTCATTTTTAACAAGATAGTTCATTTTGCGATAGTGAATATGGGCCATGCGTCTGTGCCACAACATCGATTCAGCTTCAGATGCTTTTGATAGTAAACACGCCACCACTGCAGTTGGATCCTTAGCACCCATGTCCATGACATAAGTGTCATTTCTCCTTGGCGCTCGCATCACTATCCAATCGTCCGGTATTTCCAAACCTGGTTTCAACACTAAAGCTTCATTCTTGGTAAAATGGACCGAGTGACCCTTGTCGCAGACTTGTGACACGCTCATAAGATTGTGTTTAAGCTGCTCAACATAGTTCACTTTGTCCAGTGTGATCTTCCCATTGGTCACCTTTCCGCGTCCAGTAATTCTACCACCTTTCGCACCCGCAAAATTCACATGTCCTCCATCATAATCTTCAAATTCAGTTAACAACCTCGCATCCCCCGTCATGTGCCTGGAGCAGCCACTATCAACATACCATAAGTTGATAATCCTCCTTAGCAGCTCCTGCACACACCAACCAAAAGATTAGTTAGATTTGGGGGACCCAAGCCTTAATGGTCTTGGGTCGTCCAAATTCACCAACCACCGGAACATCCATCCAATATCCATTACTCCTAACTGGAGTCTTGGATCTTAGACCTGTTGGAATTTGATTTTGAGTTCCACTAGGTCTTTGGTCCTGAGGGTTCCTATGTGTATTTGGACTATTTGACCTTTGAAAATTTCGATTTTGATTCCAAGAAGCATTATTGTTGTAATTTCTAAAGCCATTGTTATAAAAATTTCGACCACCATTATTTTGGTATCGATTTTGATATTGACCTTGACTTCTGAAATTATTTGTATTTTGATTGTTCATTCTTGGTGAACTGCTTCTAGGTCTCTCAAATCTGCCTGGTGGAGATCTAGGCTGAAATCTAGGTTGATTTCTTTGAAAACGAGGAACTTGTGGAGTTCCTTTTTCAGCCTTATCCACACCAACAGCAACCGTCTCTGGTTGCTTAGGAGCAGATTTCTTTGGAGAGTTGGACTCTCTCTCCTGCGTATCACCATTCTTCTCTGGTGACTTCTCTCTCTTCCTCTCATCCACCTGTGCTTCATTCTTTTTGTTAGGACAGCAGCTAGCTACATGTCCTTTGGTGTGACATTTGAAGCATGACATCCTTTTCGAAGACTTCTTATCTGAAGCCTTTGAACTAGATTCAGGCTGTGATGATGATGCCATAGAAGAATCTGGTTCAGTTTGCTTAATTTCAGAATTTTCTTTGTTTTTATTTTTAGCAAACTCTACGTTAGATTCATTTTCAATAACAGCTGTCTCATTTTTCATGTCACTTCCTTGAACAAAATTTATCTTTTTAGCAAAAGTCGAATTTTTATTCTTAGGTTGTGAAGTGTTCTTTTTCAAAGCTGGTTTGCTGTTATTATCCTTCTTAGCATCACCTCTCTCAGACTCATCACCTCGACTTGCTGTGGAACTACTTGGTGCTGTTGACATAAACTTTGTTAGCTCATCTTCATCAGGTAGGAATGAATAATCATGACTAAGAGGAGGTGGGACTTCATTATAGCCTTGGAATCCCACACTAGTCTTGTCATTACTCTTCTTTAACCCACCCATCATATGTTTCATAACAAAAGTAGAATCCCTGAATTGACCCAATTTCTTTTCAAGTTCAACAATTCTGAGTTGAGCATCTGACAACTCTTTGTTTTTATCAGAAATCTCTTTTGTTTTTTCAGCCATCATGTCATGAGCTAAGTCTATGACTTGAAGTTTTTCATTTAATTTGCAGGTTACGGCTTCAATTTCACTTTCATAACCTTTTATTTTCTTCAAGTATGACGTTTCATTTCTTTTAGCAAAAAAGTTTGATTCTTTAATGTTAGACATTTCGCTTACCAAACTTTTGTTTTGTGCAGACAACTTGTCAACCTCACCCTGTAGTTCACGACATTTTAAACACACAGAATTGGATTTTACCTCTCCTGTTTGTTTGTCAAGGTTGGCCATTAGAGCTGCAAGCTGAGCTTCCAATTGTTTATACTTAGCATCCTTTTCCTCAGCTTCTTTTTCATATTCAGACTTTTGTTTTTCATCTTAGCACCTGTTGTCTGATCAACCTTCTTTTCTTCAGCTCTATTCTCTACCTTCACCTCAGCATCCACTTTCACTTCTGTATCATCTACTTTAGCTTCACCATCATCGACTGGAGTAATCTCTGCCATGAATGTTTGAGTGACATCCCCATCATTTTCTAAGTGAATGCTCCAATCATATGAACCCTCTCTTGCAGTAGAGATCAACGCCTTTGAGCTAGAGTTGTTTGATGCATTCCTGTTGTTTGAACTCTGGCTCGAATTATCTTGCTTTTGTTTCTGACATTCCCTAGCAAAGTGCCCATAACTTTGACAATTAAAGCACCTCACTTTGGTCTTGTCGAAACCAACACTCCTTCCCACAAACTTTCTTCCTGTTCTGTTCATGAACCTTTTCACACGCCTAGAAATCATGGCCATTTGCCATTGCAAATCCATCTCTTCAAGATCATCAGGGTCAATCTGATCATAGTCTTCATCTAAAGTAGCAGGATCAGAAATCTTTCCCTGAATATAGTTTTCATAGGAAGCAACAAACGAAGCAAGCAGAGCCAGATGCTTTTCAGCAGACTTCACACTCATTGGCATTGACTTAGCAGTAGTACTCTGCTTAGAAGCTGATGTTTTCTTAACTCCTGATGATCCTCCTGAAGCAGCAACAAAACACAAATCACCATCCTGATTCACCATAACCTGCTCATTCTCACATGATAAAAACGCAGTAGCAGAGTCGCTAGAAGCGTTGTGAGATGAAGAAGATGTAAGCCCATTGTACACTGCCGGATCTTGAACCTGATCATATCCAGTATCTTTCTTCTTCATGCTGAGCTCATAAGCTCTCAACTTTCCTACAACCTCTTCAAGCTCTTTTGTTTCATAATCTGCTTCACCCTTGATCATTAAAGTGTAGACATCCCACTTAGTAGGCAAAGCATCTAGCAGCTTGTCATTCTTCTCTACGTCAGAATAGCAATCGATCTCATAATTGTCCATTTCTGACATCAGATGGTAGTAACGAGTGATGACGTCTTCAAGTGACTCATGCTTCATGTACTTGAAAACAGCAAACTGCTTCTTCAGTAGATCAATCTTGTTCTTCTTGACATCAGCATTACCAGCGTATCTTTTCTCCAAAGCATCCCACATATCCTTTGAGTTAGTGTACTTTTTGAAGGTATGTTTGATGCTGTCGGGTAATGACATTTTGATTGCAGCCAAGGCTCTCTTTTCAGCCTCATACATCTTTTTATCATTATCTTGCATGTTCACATATTCAGTTCTACGTGGTCTGCCCTCAAAGTCGTGTGTAGGATTTACGTACCCATCTTCGATGCATATCCACATGCGCGTATCCTGATATTCAATGAAGGACTGAAAACGATCCTTCCATGTCAGATAATTTTCCACCTTCATCATCTTAGGTGGTTTGTTGGTAGTACCAACCTCATGCTCCATCTTCAACAACTCGTTCAAAGTAGACATGTTTGACATTTTAACGTTAACAGACTGAGAAAACCGTACAAAATTTGTCCGAAAACAGTGGTTACCAAATTACACCGTTAGAATCGTCTCGAAAAGACGAATCCAATGATATATAATGTCAAAAACTGAATTCGGGATTTTCCAGACTTTTTTTTTTGTCCTAAAAATCACACGAGTTCAACGGTGCAAACGGTTCTGTCCAACGAGCTACGGATCAATTTTTATTTGCAAAACACTGAAAATTTTCCGACGCTTGCCAATGGAAATTCCACCACTTAAATCCTTTCTTAATTTCGCTGGATATGCTTAATTTCGCTGGTTATTTCGCTGAAATGTTAGTAATTTCGCTGGTTATTATGCTGTCAGGTCAATTTCGCTCAACAGTTCAATTTTGCTGTTCAATTTCGTCTGTTAAATTCGCCTGGAAACCAGTTCGCTGTTACGACGACCAGTACAGTCGCCAAAAACCGTAATAATTTCGCTGTGGAAAATTATACGGTTACCAAAGTCGCCTTTGGATTTAAATTCGCTGGTCACCAAGTAATTAAATCACAAAATCGCTGGTAAATATGCTGGATCAGTTAATTTCGCAGATCTGCAAATTTGGAAGGTTAATCTTTTCGAAATTCTGATTATTCTCCAACACAATTCTGCAAAATCAAAACAAGCAAATCAGTCAACTTTTGATGAAAATTTTGATGAAATTAATGAAGAACACGAAGAACAGTCTTCGAATCTTCAAGAAATTCAGCCAAAATTCTTCAAAACTATCAACCAAAAAACAATCCTGCAAACCCTAAAACCTGCAAAACAGCAATCAAACAAACCAGAATATCAAAACAGCCAACAAAAATCAAAAATCAGAATCAAAACACACCAAAATTTCGAAAATTTTAAAAACCCTAATTATCAGGTTTCAAAAATTTCGAAATTTTACTCCCTGTTTCTGCAGCAAACAATTCTGAACCGAGCAATCAAGAGCCTAATGCTCTGATACCAATTGTAGGTCCCCTTGATGTTATGGATCTTCACAGAATCGTCTTTCCAATCAAGAGTGCGGAATCCTCTTGATCAGAATAAGCAGAAAACGTGTAGAAAACAGAAACAACAATTCCAATCAAACCGGGTTTTTATTGATTATCTATCAATACTGATTACAATCAATCCAAAACCCTAACCAACACTCAATTTCGTCCAAAGCCTATTGCCTCTCACGAATTTCTCACCACTGTTTTGGCTGATTTACTGATCACCCTAAACCCTAAAGCCTAACCTTGTTTATATAACACAAGGTTTACAACTGGGCTAGGGCAAACATCATGGGCTGCGAATTGGACAGGCCCAATTCGCCCCCCATCACCCAATCCTTTGGGTTTAGTTAGCCCAAACATTACAACTAACTATCACAAAGCTAAACCCGCTAACCGTTTATCGTTTAACTAATTACAAGATATCCAAAGACCAAATCTAAGCTGTTGTCACAAACATGCACCAACAGTTTCACGGGTTATAAGGAGCAATATACACCGAGACTCTTGCTTCACCAAATATTTACTTCCATTAACTATGCTCTTTTGTTTTGTTCATTTTAATGTTTGATTATTTGTTTAGTGACATTATAAATACGTTTTATCATTTTCTTTATTATGTTCTATGGGTATTTATGTTATTATGCCGTTAAGGTACCCGGCCTACGGACGGGTTCTCAACTAGTTAAAGAGAATTTACCAAAAGAAACCCATTAGAATAAAATCATGGATCCACCACATAGCTTTGTCACACGCACCTCCACCATGCTATATACGGGGTATAAATATCTGCACTATGTAAAAGGGTTAGATAATAAACACACGTACTCATTGTGTAAATGGGTTGAACGAACAATGTAAATGAGTCTAAACACACCTTATGTTGTACAATGTGTATATATTACACATTTTAAAAGTAGGGTAAAGTTCTTGTACAAATAATCTTAACATACTAAACATACAAATCGAAGGAAAACTCAAAAAGACAAGGTGACATTTTTGTAATTATCAATAACTAATAAAGTTATTCTACAAATATACCAAAAAAACCTAAAAAAAAAACCTAACCCTACCTCCCCCACCCCCCCAAAAAAAAAAAAAAAAAAAAAAAACCTAAACCCCCCCCCCCCCCACCCCACACCCCCAACCCAAGCTAAAATGCTAAAAACTAAACCCCCAAAAAACCTAAGAAAATCTATAAAAATAAAAACACACACACACACACACAAATTATTTTATTTTTTTTTAACATTTTTTATTAAAAAATCGCTACTTTTAGTAGTAGCAAAAAAAATTTTTTTTTTTGCTAACAAAATGTAGCGATTTTTTAATAAAAAATGTTAAAAAAATTGTGTTTTTAGGTATTTTTGTTTGAGTTCACATTTGTATAGTAACCTTGATAGTTGGTGGTAATTACAAAAATGTCACCTTGTCTTTTTGAGTTTTCCTTCAATTTGTATGTTTAGTATGTTAAGATTATTTGTATTTGATCTTTTGACTTTAAAAGTAAACCAATATTGATAAACTTAACCATATATCAAAGCTTTATTCTAGTTTCCATGCATCATTTATGTAGATAATATAATTGTCTTTCTTGGTTTTTCTTAAATTAAAAGTTTTTTTATTTTTATTTTTCTTCATACGTATATAAGTTAAACAATTTCATATATCCTCCTCTAAACTTGTTAAATTATTTTTTTTTTCAAAAATCATGCTTCAACTGCATTGTGCATTATGTATTGAAAATTTGTGTTTTGTAAAATATATATATATATATATTTTTTTTCATGTTTAGATAGGATATATGACATAACACATAAAAAATTAGTGTTTTCTTGAATACAAGCGTTATAAAAAAAAGGTAAAAGTAACATTGAAAAAAAATTGTTTAAAAATAATGGCTCAAAAGTGAAATTTAATAAAGAGTTAATTACTGTTTTCGTTCCTGTGTTTTGTCAAAAATCACTCTTTTAATCCATTAGTTTAAAATTTGTGATTTCAGTCCCTGTGGTTTCACTTTCGTAACCATTTCAGTCCTTGTGGTTTCACTTCCGTAACCATTTCAATCCATTTATTCTATAAGTACAGGGACTGAAATGGTTACGAGATGGACTGAAATGGTTACGAAAGTAAAACCACAGGGACTCAAATCGCAATTTTTAAACTAATGGACTGAAATAGTGATTTTTGACAAACCACAGAGACGAAAACAGTAATTAGCTCTTTAATAAATAAACACGTAATCCTCTAAAAAGATATTATACATTTAAATTTAAAATTATTAACATTACAATATTATCGTTCAGTAATAAACTTGTCTCCACGTTGTGGCTTACTCGGATTATGCTTTTTTTCTCTATATTAACAATTTCGGCAAAGATATTTAATATCATAAATTATATATGAATACAAGAGAATCTTAATTAATTACTGTTAAATTCATAGATATTTTAATATGAAACTAAAAGCAAATAACAATATACTTCCAGTAGTTCTTAAATCCAAATCCTAGACACCAATCTATATAAAAACTCATAACTGACGAAGTAGGTACACAATCTCACGCCATAATAATATGGAGTAAAGCACAATATGTAGTGGTGTAGTAGAGGCCGTCAACGAAGTCATAGCGTTGTGCTGCGAAAACAATAAAAGTTGAAGATAGGATGTGGTCCACGGTAAATTTAATGTTTGTGGACAATCATAAGTGATGGCATTACTAAAGAGTAAAGACGAACTCAAAGATATTTTATTTAAGTAATGGATTATAAGTGAATGCAAGTAAAATACTTGTAAAATGGATCAAACGCTATTTATGTTATGTAATTACTTAATTTACTTATAAAAATACATATAGAAAAGAAAAATAAAGTGTTGGATGGGGCATCCAATTATTAAATACACACTGCTGCAGGGCCCAACGGTAACATAACTTTGGAAGTATTTTCGAGGGGCATTTCTGTCAACACACTAACAAAAGTTTAACGGATCACTACTTAAAGCAAACACATTTAACATTAACCTCACTAAGCAAACCAAAAAGACTCAAACTCACCCTGCAACCTTTTGCTTTTAGGGCTTTACAATTCACCATTGTTGACCCTTAAAGCTTTTCTTTTTCTTTTTCACTTTCTATCTCATTGGTCTCCCCCTCTTTTGCTTTCTTTTTCACACCAATCATCCATTTTGGGTCTTGTTTTAGTCACTTTCACCTCCACAAAAAAAAACCTCATTTTTATCAAGAATCCAAGAATCTTGAACCCATATGTGTTGGAATAACTTAGAATCACAAATCTTGAAAACCCCTTTTGTGTTTTGATCCTGTCATTTTCACAAATCAAACCCATATGCCAAACAAGCAAGAATCTTGAATCTTGGTTTTGTTTCTTGTAAAGATTCTTGATTTTCATTACAAAAACCCATTTTGAGCAAGAATCATTTCTGGGTTCTTTTTAGTTTCTAAAATCTGTTAAGGGTTTATTTTATTTTATTTTATTTTTTTGTATCTGAAAGCTATGGCAGAAGCTCCAAAAACAGAGGATATCACTCATCTTCCAACTGACCAACTTCAAGGCTTAGAGTACTGCATTGACTCAAATCCCTCATGGGGTATGCAAATTTCTCAACTTTTTTTACAAAAATAATGAAATCTTTAAACTTTTTTTTTTTTTTTTTTTATAAAAATAATGGTTGTTATAATCTTGGTAAACAGGGGAAGCTATAGCTTTAGGGTTTCAGCATTACATATTATCTTTAGGGACTGCTGTCATGATTCCAGCTTTTCTTGTACCTTTGATGGGTGGTACTTCTGTGAGTCTTTTTTTCTTCCAAAACTTGAGTCAGATAGTTGTACCATATCTATAGCTGTGCTTTACAACTTGTACATTGCAATATGCAGGGTGATAAGGTTAGGGTGGTGCAGACATTGCTTTTTGTTCAAGGGATTAATACATTTTTGCAAACACTTTTTGGAACAAGATTACCAGCTGTTGTTGGGGGATCATGGGCTTTCATGGTGCCTATTATTTCAATTATACATGACCCTTCTCTTGTAGCCATTGGGGATGATCATATGGTAACCTAAATCTGTTTTAAACTTGCTATGATGTTTTAGTGTACATTTGATGTTACACTTGTAACATGTTTTGGTGTTTGTGATATGTTTTTTAGCATAAAAGAAGTAGTAAAATGTTTTGAGAGTGTGTTTCAAGGGGCATTTGGTATGTCCCACCTATTAAATACCAAATATTTTTTTTCAGGGTACGGGCCCCACATAATAGCTTCTCATCACTCACGTGGATTTTTATTTGTAGAGTAAACTTCCATTTTGCTCCCTGTGGTTTAGTCATTTTAACGGTTTTGCTCCAATAGTTTAAAAATAGCCATTTTCCTCCCCGATCTTTCGAGTTTGTCGCCAGTTTGCTCCCTAATCTTTCGAGTTTGTCGCCAATTTCCTCCCTGATGGATTTAGAGGCTAGGAGCAAAATGAAGATAAGTTAGAAAAATCAGGGAGGAAAATGGCTATTTTTAAACTATTGGAGCAAAACAGTTAAAATGACTAAACCACAGGGAGCAAAACGGAAGTTTACTCTTATTTGTATTTAGGTTCCATTTCATTAATATTTTTTTATTTCTATGTTTTGGTATTTTTTTTGGCTTATATCCGGTTCGGAGTGGGACCACCTACACAACCGGTCCGGTTGTGTACTCTTGAACCAACCAGTTAACTGGTCCGACCAATGATAAGGCGGCCGGTTATGAAAACATTGGTTTTATCTTTTGTTTCTTCTTACACACCATGATAACTAACACCTATAAATATTATCACAGTTGCATGACTTCTTATTATCAAAAAAATGGAAAAAGAAAATCTTTTGTGACGAATTTCTTTGCACTTGCAGAGATTTCTCGCTACAATGCGAGCTATACAAGGTGCACTTATCGTGGCATCGAGCGTGCAGATAATCTTGGGGTATAGTCAGCTTTGGGCTATATGTTCAAGGTGAATAATTTAATTTCATAAAGAATCAATGTTTTAAATTGTCTTTCCTTAATCAAATTCTTATAATTTTTTATCATTTCAGATTCTTTAGCCCTGTTGGTATGGTTCCGGTAATTGCATTGGCTGGTTTCGGTCTCTTTGACAGAGGATTTCCTGTGGTATGAACACTTTACTTGACTGAATATATTTGACTTCAAAAGTTAATACTCTATTGTTTATTGACAAAAGCTTAAATCTTTTACTCAAATTGTTTATAGGTTGGAAGGTGTGTGGAATTTGGCATACCGATGCTAATTCTTTTCGTCACATTCTCTCAGGTACCGCTAGTGTCCGTTTAATCTGATTATATTACATTTAATTTAATTTAAATTATTAAATTATATCTGATCTAATTTCTGGTGGAAAATAGTACCTTAAACAGTTTCAGGCGAAACAACTGCCAATATTGGAGCGGTTTGCGCTTCTTTTGACGATAGCGGTGATCTGGGCATACGCGCACTTATTGACTGCTAGTGGTGCGTATAAACATCATCCAGAACAGACTCAAATGCACTGTAGAACTGATAAAGCTGACCTCATATCTGCTGCACCATGGTTAGTAATTTGAGTCAAGAATCGTCATTTGTGAGTTGATTTTTTAACGAAATGAATTGTAAGTAAGTTTCTTGATGCAGGATAAAGATACCTTACCCGCTTCAATGGGGTGCGCCAACATTTGAAGCAGGGCATGCTTTTGGAATGATGGCTGCGGTTCTGGTCTCCCTTGTTGAGGTGAATATTCAATAAAATGGGCCCCGTAAAATTAATTAAATGAATTTAACGTAAAAAGTTATGCTTGCTAATGTAGTCGACAGGCGCGTATAAGGCAGCCGCACGCCTAGCAAGTGCTACACCCCCTCCAGCTCATGTTCTCAGTCGTGGCATTGGGTGGCAGGTCGGTTTTTATTTCTATTATACATTTATACATATAAATATGTTACACTTAACACATAATTTCGGATACATTTACGTGTAAGATTTCAATCACTCACGAAATTATTTTATTCATTTTTCATGACGCAGGGGATCGGCATTCTCTTGAGCGGTCTCTTTGGAACAGCAACTGGCTCAACGGTTTCCATGTAAGTGTTATTGATGCTATTTATGTTTGAAACAAATCAGAAGACAAAAATTTTAAGATAAATTTTCATGAAACAAAAACAGAGAAAATGTTGGTTTGCTCGGAAGCACTCGTGTAGGCAGCCGAAGAGTTATTCAAATCTCAGCCGGTTTCATGATCTTCTTCTCGATTTTAGGTAAGTCAATGCATCCTACAACAAAAAACCCTTCCCGTTATCTGATTCACATCTCTTAATTATTTTTTTTATAACCCGTAGGGAAATTTGGAGCTTTGTTTGCATCCATACCTTTCCCGATCTTTGCTGCGGCATACTGCGTGCTATTTGGTCTTGTTGGTGAGCATCTTGACTCGTTTATTATTATCATCGAGTGCAGAAATATTGTAAATCAATGTCTTTTTTCTGTTTTGTGTTGCTAGCTTCTGTTGGATTATCGTTCTTGCAATTTACAAACATGAACTCAATGAGAAACTTGTTCATTGTGGGTGTTTCTTTCTTTCTCGGGCTATCAATTCCCGAGTACTTTAGGGAGTACACAGCTGGTGCTCTTCATGGTCCTTCACATACAAAGGCCGAATGGGTAAGCTGGTCTTTTCACATCCATTTTCATAGCGGTCTCACATATAAAAGACTTCCGGAAGGGTAATTTGGTCCTTTCACATGTGTTTTCATGCAGTTCAATGATTTCCTCAACACCATCTTCTTTTCATCCCCAACGGTGGCATTGATGGTGTCGTTGTTTCTTGACAATACACTAGAGTTGAAAGACAGTGCTAAAGACCGAGGGATGCCATGGTGGGCCAAGTTTAGAACGTTTAAAGGCGATAGTCGAAACGAGGAGTTTTACACCCTCCCGTTCAATCTCGACAGGTTCTTTCCACCATCATGAGTTTAAGGGTAGTTTTGTCATTTTGCAAGATTGAGATTGTGCTGATCACAATCCCTTTTGGTTGGGAAGAGAGGGTGGGCAGCTAAGAGTTAGTTTATGTTGTATTATTTTCATGAGATCATGATATATATAGCATGGTGTTCTAAGTTTCTTGTAAATTTTTCGCCTCAAGTTTTGTTAGTTGTTTATTTTTTTAATGAGATGCTACTCGAGTTATAAGCAAGTTTAGCCTTTTATCTATCGAGTCGAGCTTAACATAAAAAACTTTGACCGGTCGTGTACATACATGAGTCATCAAAGATGTACAGAGTCTAGTTCAAATTTATAAGATTCTAAATCTTTCTACACTTTCGACCCGTTTAGTGATTTGGGTTGTATTTCATCACAAATGGGTAAGAAGAGGTTGAAAGTCGTTCAAAGTCGTCTACACTTTTAATGCAGTAATATATTTTAGTAATCTTAGAAATGGACCAAAAAAAAGGTTTTGCGGGCCAACTCGACTTAATTGACCCGTACTAAAATCGACATGCCCATCTTAGTAATCTCTAATCCTTATTCCATCTTCTCAAAAAAAAAATATACACAACAAAAGAATGTTCTTATGTGCATCTCAGTTTGAATAAACATTACTGGAACTTGCACATACATTCAGGGCATCTCGGTTGTCTATAAATGCTTCGGCCCCAACCCCTCAATCGTACACTTTGTGCTCCAGATATCATCTTTGTCACTCTTGCTTCAAATTCCTTCCAATCTATAGTTTGATTCTTCGACAAGATTTCTGCGAGTCTCTTCTTGCTTGGTCTTAACGTCGGCGCATGCCCTCGACCGTAGTATGTTCTAAAACCGGAGACCAGTGAAGATAACTGACTTCCTGAATCCGTTATAGCAAATACGTCTGCAGTGGCACACGCAATAAAATCCAGTGCTGCTAGCTATAAACAAAAGTCAAAGTCAAGGAGTAAAAATGTTATTAATTTTTATAACAACTTTAGTTTGAAGATGATAAAGGTTGGTAATTTACCTGAGAAGAAAAGTTTTTAAATGGGGCAAGTTCTGTTGGGGAGAGAAGATCTTCTTTCGTGATCACATGCGGATACAAATTGGTCAACGGTTGCATCCTTGACTTTCCTCCATAGATTTGAGAACCTGCAAGATATATGTATGTTTCACTAGTGAAACCAAGCGCAGCTAGAACCAGTGCAGCTTCTTCTGGTGTTAACGGGCATTTTCCCGACCTCCTTAGTTCTTCTGCCGAAACAGCCCTACGATGCATAAAATCCATGACCAGTAAGTTCAAAATTTGAAGGAAGATTACAAATATATATATATATATATATCCCCCCATTTTACTACCCGTTGGAATGTTTGATACCATTCATACCAGATAGTTGGGGGGGGGGGGGGGGGGCGCTTTTGTGTATTAATGGGAAAGAAAAAGTCAAGGGACTTGTATTGTAAATAGTTTAAAGAGTAAACTTCCGTTTTGCTCCCTGTGGTCTGGTCACTTTAACGGTTTTGCCCCAAACCTTTAAAAATAGCCATTTTCCTCCAATAGTTTGCTATGGTTTTTCCATTTTGCTCCCTGCGGGAAGCAAAATGGAAAAACAGACAATTTGGATGGAGTTAGAGGCGGGGAGCAAAATGGAAAAACCATAGCAAACTATTGGAGGAAAATGGCTATTTTTAAAGGTTTGGGGCAAAACCGTTAAAGTGACCAAACCACAGGGAGCAAAACGGAAGTTTACTCTAGTTTAAAGTTTTTTTGGTTAATCTGACCCGGTGGTGTACTTTATACCTACGAAGCACGCTGGCGTACTTAATAAGTATGGCAGCGTGTCACATTTGGTCACCTATATAAGTTTGAGCCGTGGTCAGTTTTTGGGTTAGACATGTGCGTGTGCGTATCTTGGAAAACGTGTTGGGACATACACTAGCGCAATGCAAACGTGGAGGAAAGTTACTCACCTTGTTCTTTTCAACCGTTGCATGAGTAATGGAAAGTGAACTTCTCGGTAAGCTTGGAGTTCGGTTTTCTCAACTTGTCCACCACCAAACTCACATAGAGAGTATGCAACCATATCAACTTCAAATCTCAAGTGCAAAGCAATATACTTGAGTGGTTCTCTATCTATATCAGGCCCGTTTGACCGAAAGCCCGTGATGAACTTTCCTAGTAGTTGCTTATCTAACTTGTTCCTCGAGCCATCGTATTTTCTTATCCTTCTAATCAACAATGAACCCGTTTCTTGAATTTTATGCACAAATTTTAATGCATGGTAGTTACATTTGCATCTTAACCTCTGCAACAAAACCATTAGATAATTTAAAGCAGTAGAATATATTCGGGTTAGGCCCATTAGGATTTGGGTTTCGTATTCTGTCTATATATACCGATGGATAGACGATAGTAACATACAAGGCGGAAGTAGTAGTTCTAAGTTCTAACCTGAAGTTGAGAAGGTAACGGGTCAAAACCGAGCCGGTTACCAAATCCAAGGAAATGAACAACTCCATTTTTTGATAATAGAGGAAGTACTTTTTCAATATATTCTGTTGGTGTTGCCTCCTTGCTCATATCCGCATCAGTTATCTGAAAAATCGACAGTAAAAACATCATGTTATCTTAGAAGTACTTTCATTTACGATGAATTTTCGATCTTTCTGTAATCTTTCCCTTTTTGGTAAGAAGAACAAAAAAGGTTAAAGAGGCGACGTACCAAACTACCGATTTCTTTGAAATCTAGTGATTTCAAATGAGGAGGGAGATCCTTTACTATGTTAACTTCATTCGTCAGAGTTTTAATGAAATATTCTTCTTGGTAAATATCACCAAACTGGCTGAATCACACACACACGAATCAACGTTGAAGTTTTTTTTTTATTGCAAAAGTTGAGGTAATAAAGACCACTAAATGTAAAATCTAACTATCAAACAGATGAACAGATCCTCACACACCTGGGGTCCTTCCATACATTGCTGAAAAGAAATCGCGGAATAACTAATGTTGCATTTAATAACGATGCTACCGCGACAGCATTGCAAACCTACACACCGAGAACGAATGTGAAGAAATGAGATCATTTTTGAGACAATTTTGAGGTCTTGATGTAGTTTGTTTACATTTCCTCTCTTTCACGCGTTTCATTCAAACCGATACTTAATTCTCAATTTATTTACAAACCAAACACGCCCTTGACTCAAAATGTTCACATGATTTATATGTTGGTTTGAGTTCATATGGTTGTTAAGAAGATTCAAAAAGGAAAAAAAACTTGTACTTACAGCGACCCGTTGTTGATTTAGACCTCCATTTGCGCTAACTAATATATAACCCGTGTTGCTTTGAAGTTTTTCTGTCCTAGCAACATTGACAAACAATGTAACAACAGATCATGGAAAATATAATCCAATTCAACAAGATAAGTTTACATTTAGGCAACTATTTGAAAAAAAAAAAGTCAAGTTTGACTTTTATGGTCAAAGGGAACACTTTTCAAATCTTAAATACATGGAAAAATCACATTCATTATATCCACAACAATAAATAACCAAAACATAGTAAAATCAGTATTTACCGTACGCTTGTTGATTCCTTTCTATCTGCACAAGGACTCCATTCAGATGCTTGACGATATGATTCCTTCCAAAATTTTGATTCGTCTTGTTTAAGCTCTCTCTACATTAGGAGTCATGCATGAACATACAACACATATATAATCTGAAATCAGATTAAGTAGAAGTGGCAATTCCGGTCCATTTACTTATGAATGGGTCGATACTCGATTTGGATTATTTATAACTCATACGGGCCAAATACAAATTTTAAGCTTAAAAGGGAACCGGTCAAATGGGTCTACGTGTAGAAATTCACCAAGAATGTATTTTTAATACATACAACTTCCTAAATAGTATTATTCAAAGACTTTGATTATCACATTAAAATTAGTTTTTTTTTTTTTTTGTAATATTTTCAATGCATTAATAATTTATTACACAAGATTACCCGTACTAAAACTTGGCCTGTATTAACCCTTTACGATATATATATTTTTTAAATTTCTAGGTGTTTTACCAAAACTATAAGCGTTTCTAGTAAGGTTTTGGAAGTGTTTTGGTTTCTAGGGAGTTTGCCACCTGGGGTAGCAAACTCTAAAAAAATTTGACACCATGTATTCACGTTGAAAGCGAACAGAACACCTCAAATACGCTGACATGGTAAAACTCAAAAATAAAAATGAGCCTGCTCCTTTGACTAGCAGACTCTCTAGAAATCAAAACAACTCCTAAAACCTTGTAGAAACGCTTATGACTTATCTAAAACACCTAGAAATATAAAAAATCCCTTTTACCCAACCTAGCCACACGACAAACCAAAAACTGTGTATGGAACAACACGCAAGGCGGAAACAAGAAATCAAACCTCTACAAGAGCACTAGAAGCCATGCTTGCGAGTCGATCATACATCTGCACCACATCTTTGCCACGACTATCTCCAATCTCCAAGGGAACAATCATGTTTTTAGGCATGGAATTACTTTGAATAACCGAGGGTTCAAAGACCGAACTGATGAAAGAATCCAAAAGATAAAGAAATCCCATCAATGCAACTGTAACAACAATTGACGACAAATGTTTTCGCATCCAAGTATGCCTTTTACCAATATAACCACCCTTAAACGAATTCGATTTCATGGAGTTATAACTCCTGAACCCGTTAAACAACTCGAGCTTGTTAGGATCATGTCCTTGCACCATTTTCTGATATCTAAACTGATAGTTGCATGTATCCTTTTGTTTGGACTCTTGTTTAAACATTATGCATGAAGAGATTGATCACTTTGTTATGAATGTTTCATACAATTTAAATTGTTAGATTGAGAATGTCATAGTTGGTGTGACAAAAGAAATAAATAATAAATAAATAAATGAAAATGAAAAGGTGGCATGATATTCTGAATTGGAAGTGAAGCTAAATAAGGTGAAAATGAAAGGCAAACGACATGTTGAATAAATAATAAAAAAATAGTGACGAAATATATAATTAACATCAAATGCAGCAGAAATATCACATCTGCAAAACAACTACTTCTCACCCAACAGCAGATATAGAACGTTGAAAAAATATTATATTGGTTGTATTGTGTCATGTTAATTATTTATACATGTGTATGTGTTTAATAGGATGAACTATTATTGATGGATGAAATTTTCAACTGAAATTAATTTACAGTTTTTATTGGATTTTTTAATAGGCAAATACTATAAAAAAACACTATACATTTTTTTTTTTTTTTTTTATAAAATTCACTATACGTATTTTTTCATATAAAAAGACTACACTTTTTGTTTTTTCTCACAAAAGTCATTCAACAATTTTTTACACATAAAAGTCACTGTACATGTTAATTTAGAACAAAATTGTGATTTATTTTTTGTATTAAATAACCTCGAATAAGGTTTTACTTTGATAAATTCCATCTTTGCACCAAATGCTATAAAACCATTGAACATCAGCGACGTCAACTTTTATTTACAATATTTGATTTTTAACTCATCGTCGCGAATAAAATGCAAATGATTTAAAAACTCTGGGTGTCATATTCGCATGATGGATGCTTTCTTGACGATGTATGACAAGGGTGGTAGACTTTTGATTAAAATGACTCAATCACATAATTGCCTTTACAAAGATCAACTTAAAGGTTGGAAGACTGGTATGTTTAATGTCGAAAATAGGCGAAGAGTTTTGGTTGTGGCACGCAAGACTTGGTCACATCAACTTCAAGACATAACAACAAATGAGTGGGATGGTTTTGGGAGAATTCATCACAAGAACAAAGTGCGTGAATCCTGTACGGTAGGAAAACAAATGAGGAAGTCGTTTCCAAAGAAAACAACTTTCCGGGCATCTCAAACGTTGGAATTAGTCCATGGTGATCTTTGTGGACCGATTTCCCCAACGAAAATGAAAGGTGACAATATATCATTGTCTTAATTGATGATTTCTCACAATACATGTGGTCTTATTTGTGGAAGGAGAAAAGTGGTGCCTTTAAAACTATTAAAATCATCTAAAGCAATGGTGGTGAAAGCGACAGGAAATCTACTCAAAACCCTATGAATCGATAGGGGTGGAGGGGTTACATCACGAGCTTTCAATCGAACTTGTGATGCGGCGTAACAAGACATTTGACAACACCTTACACACCACAAAAAAATGGTGTGGTTCAGCGTCGAAACCGAACACTCATCGAGATGGTCCTAAGTATTTTGAAGGCAATGCAAGTTCCTAACTATCTTTTGGGTGAGGTGGCCTAACATATAACCTACCTAATTAATCGATTTTCTACATGTGACTTGGTGAGAAAAACTCCAGAAATATAAAGGCAAACAACCGAACCTGGAGCATCTTAGAGTATTCAGATATGTATTGCCTGTGCTAAACTGGAGACGGATTTACAAAGGCCTAATTCACCTTTGAACCGAAACAGGTTCAAAAGATTATCATTTATATGACCCAAGAACTCGGAAAATAATTGTGAATAGGAGTGTGGGATTCGATGAAACAAGGAGCTAGAAGTGGGGTAAAAGTGCAACTATGGTAATCAAGTATGTTCACGGTGGATTGAGGTGGCATGATTGATACTGGAACTGGGGAGCTAAATTCCAGCCAGGTTATCACTGAGCAGGTTGAGAACAAAAAGCCCTTTAGGAACCAACACGGGCCAAATTCAGCAAGTACCTCAACTGGCCTAGACTCACCAGAATCCCATGTTTTGGCCAAGAGCTTAATAGCCGAATCCGAGCCAAAACAATTGAAAATGAGTCTGAAATCGGCGAAAGTGAACCTCAAATAAGACGTTCATCTTGTCAATCTGTCCCACATACACAATTCCAAGATTATGAATTAAATTCTTGTGAATCAATGGTGAGCCAAGTAACTTTGAAGAAGCAAAATCCAAACCCGAATGGATAAAAGATATGCGAGAAGAGATCAACTCTATTGAAAGATATCAAATGTGGAAATTAATCGACCCGCAAAAAGGTGTTAAACACATTAGTTAAAGTGAGTTTTCAAGATCAAAAGAAACGCTAATGGAACAATTAATAAGCACAAAGCGAGACTCATAGCAAAAGGCTACGTGTAGAAACCAGTATTTGCTCTTAATGAGGTTTTGGCACAAGTGGCACGAATCGAGACGATCTGGTTTCTTATTGGACTCACCGCTATGGAAAGGTGAGAGATACACCATTTAGACGTAGAAATAGTCTTCTTATATGGTGACTTGGAGTAAGATGTTTACGTTTATCAACCAGAAGGATTTGAGAAACCAAAAAAAGACACAAAGTTTATAAACTTTATAAGGAGTTATATGGGTTAAGGCAATCACCGAGGGCTTGGAATATCAAGCTGGATTCTATGTTGAAGTCAACGAATTTTCAGTGTACTAAAGAGCAAACTGTGTATCGTAAAATAACGGGTAACTCTCTATTGATTGTAATTGTGTATGTCAATGATTTGTTTGTTATGTGTACGACTTTGTCTATTATTAATGAGTTTAAAAGGGAGATGGCAAAGCAATTTGATATGTCGAATCTTGATAAACTCACTTATTCTTTGGGCATTGAAGTATCACAAAGTTTGAATGAAATAAAGATTAAACAAGAAGCATACATGCTGAAAATTTTGAAAGAAACATGAATGTATGAATGTAACCCGGACACTTGTTCCAATGGACCCGAATCTAAAACTATCCAAGGTCGAGAAAGAGGAAGAAGTTGAGGCAACCAATTACTGTAAGACAACTCGATGTCTTAGATATTTACTTCAAACACGTCTAGACCTTGCTTACTCAGTCGAGATAGTTAGCCCATACATACAGAGAAGTTACGCGGCCACGATTAAACAAATACTCTGATATTTTAAGTGAACCGTGAGCCATGGTATACGATATCCATGAAAGACATCAAGCGAGTTAAGTGGTTATAGTGACAGTAGCTGCAACATCGACAATGATGGTAGGAGTACGACGAGGCATGTATTATATTATGGTTTAGTACCGATTATGTGGTGTTCACCGGAAACATAGTATAGTAGCCTTGTCTTCAGGGATGCTGAATATATTAAAACTAGTTAAGCGGCTTGCCAAGCAATTTGGCTAAGGGTGATATTAAAAGTTGGTAATACATCCGCAATTGCTTTGGTAAAAAAATCCGGTCTTTCACAACAGAAGCAAACATATCAAGTCCCGAATTCATTTAATGCGTGAATGTGTTGACAATGAAGAAGTGGTTGTGGAACATATATGTGGCAACGAGCAAAGAACCGATATATTAATGAAAGCACTTGCGAAGATAAAGTTCAAAGAAATGCGAGATCTACTCGGTGTTGAAGACCTCCCTTATATAACTCAGAAATTCGGGGGTGAATGTTGGGGAATCCCAAGTTATATGGCCTTGGTGTGTAGCCGTGTAGGGCAAGGCAGGCAAGACCGTATTCTAATTGTGATAAGAACTGTGGTATTAAATTTTCTATACCCGTCCGGTGGACGGATTTTTTAATGTCATAAGAATATAAATGTTTTTTTTCTTTGCACCAACAGGTAACAATTTTATCATATTCCCATTAAATTGCAGCACCATTGAAATTTACTCTACAGCTCAAAACAAACACAAATATGAATTAAACTGGAAGAATGTAAATACGTTCAGACAATAAGATCAAATTTACGCCAATAACGATTTTACCTGATCAGAACTGCACAATTATTATTTAAATCGGCAACATCACCGTCAATTACTTTAAAATCCAATTAAAAAGGAGACACCCGAGACTGTAAACTCCAATTAGGATGGTTCAGATGCAATCAATTGTAGCACCTGATAATCCAGGAAAGAACTCAACAAACCTAGAAGCCGCTAATTGCCTCGCCTTAATACTTGAACTTCTTGCAGCCTCCATAGAACTCTTGTGATATTCCACATATATTCTACACACTGACATCAACAAAAATTAACACCACAAAGATATGTGATGAAACAATGGTTAACCGGGCAGGGTTAACCCACTGGTCTCGTCAAGAAGGGTTAATCCCTTCCTCTCGAGGATCGCTGGCTGGATCGTCCGCCTGTTG
Source organism: Helianthus annuus (assembly GCF_002127325.2). NCBI lineage: Eukaryota > Viridiplantae > Streptophyta > Magnoliopsida > Asterales > Asteraceae > Helianthus > Helianthus annuus. The sequence goes on from NC_035447.2 coordinate 64,010,939, forward strand.
ATTTCCTGCACAAGGAAACAAACCGTGACTCGTAACAAGGAGGATGGGGTGGGGGTGCTCCTTGTTACCACTCTCCGGCGTGAGAATCAGTAATTTGCTTGGGAAGCAAAGTGTGATAGTAGTAGTAGTGAGAGAGTTGTGAAGAGATACCTCAAACCTGGTTTGGGGTTGGTATTTATAGCCGAGGAGTGAAGGAGGAGTTGAAGGCACGGACTGAGTCACGTCCTACTGCAGTGTGTCAGTCCGTTGCTTACGTATGGCCTAACAGGCGGCTGCTAGTGGTGTCACTTGCTCTGTGTTGTCAGTCCCACTTTCCTAGTGGGCAGGATGCGGTGCGGGCCGCATTGCTGCCTGCGGTAACCTTTGATGTTCCCGCGCTCTATGCTTTGACAAAGACATATGCGGGATGCGGTGCCAAGCCGCATCGCCGTCTGTGGTGACTGTTGCTGTTCCCCAGATCTCTTGTCATGACGAAAATGTCCATATGATGCGGTGCCAGCCGCATCGCTATGCACGTCCGCTTTTATACACAAGGTAAGGCTTCTTCTTATCCTTTGACTGATTGGATTCGAAGGATGCGTCCGCGTGGACGCAGTTCTTTGCTGGTGGGGGTTTTTTGATAAGGGTAATGGTCGCTCGCGATCAGGTGGCGCGAGGTTTAGGACCATACCCCTTCAAGTCCCCCCAGTCTAGTGTTGCTGCCTCGTGCAAGTTGCATGTGGGAGGAGCACTGGACTATGGTGTCTAGAAGGTAGTTTCCAGCCTGGAGAAAATTCTAGGCCATGTAGATGACATTCGTTTTTCGTAAATCAAGCTGGAGATCTGGTAGAGTCATGTGACGTCTCTTCCGTACCGGTGAGCAAGTTTAGTCTGATGCGAAATTCTCAGCCGTTTGGGTAGCGGGCTACCTTTATCTGATGTCATCAGGTTGGTTGCCACCTGTTGGTGAGATTTCCTGGCATGTGCTGAAATGAAAGGACGTTTGCACTGCCCGAGGTCATAAATGCACTGTAGCAGGAGTGTAAACGTCTCCTTTGTCAGGCGTGCAGCCACGCGCGCGTGGTAACCGTCAGCGGAACCGTCGCTGAACACGTGGCGTCGCGTAATTCGTCCTTTTTGAACGTGATGATTCAGTTATCCCTCCGCATTTATTGCGATGAGTATATAAGGGGAAACCGTTTGTGGTTTCCCTTCACTTGTTTCAAAATTTCAAAAATTTCCCGGTGAGAGAGAGAAAGTTCCTTTGTCTTCTCCGATCAAGTGTTTGAAGTTTCCGGTGAGGTTTCCAAGTTTTTCGAGAACTCGCTGTCTACTTTCTGTTTTCAATAGTGTTATGGCTGAACCATCGAATCCTCATAATGTGGAGGGTGAAAACCCTGAACAACAGTCATTGGCGGCGGCTGATGAAGATGAAGATGATGGTGGTGCACCTGGTGGTGGCCTACCGGTATTAAAGTGGTCGAAGGCTCATTTTGAGACCTTGATGACCAGTATCCAAATGCCCAAAGAGTTTGGGGATATATATACCCATAGGAGGGTGATACTGGTGCCGATGCCAAGGGCGGATCTTAGTGGACTAGTGGCAGGGCCATGGCCCTGGCAAGTTTTTCGGCCGTAGTGCTAATTTTCTGTATTTCGATCGAAATTTTGTATATATACTATGTTCGGCTCTGGCAAGTTTTTCGGCCGTAGTGCTAATTTTAGTACCCGTGTCTTTCGGTCCTGGCAGGTTCAACGGGCAAGATCCGCCACTGGCCGATGCTCCGGCGGGATGTCTCACACTGTGGGCCGAGTTCTTCTATGATGGCAACCTCTGACTGCCATTAACGGTTTTTGTTGCCGAAGTTTTGGAGTTCTATCAGATTCACATCTCCCAACTGAGTCCGTTCGGGATGTTTCAGATCAGGAATTTTGAGTACACCTTCCGTGCTCTTGGTTTAGAGGTTTCTGTTGAAAATTCCCGGCGGTTCTACCAGCTGACGGTGAACACCGGGTTCTTTTCGTTTAATCAACGGTACGGGAGTACCAAGCTGATGACCCCTCCCAAGGGTGTTACGAAGTGGAAGACGAAGTTCTTCTATGTTAAAGCTGTCGCGGTGGCCGCGAAGATGACTTTTCGAAATGTGAATGAGACCATTCTTGCGGAAGATATTGCTCTTCCTACCGCAAAGACGGTGGATTGGTTTCCCAGGCTGAGACCTATTGAACTCAAAAAACTGGACAATAATGAGCTATGGGTGCTGCGGATGATGCTGACCAGGCCGGATCGGAAGGCAAGGACCGTTGTGCGGGAAAAAAGTGGTGGTAAGTGCCTTCTGTTTTGTGTGGTTTTTCTTATTCCCTTGTATGTTACTGAAATGCAAATGTATCATCAGAGGATGCTGCCCTATGGATGATGTTTGATCCGGACTTCAAGGGCAAGGTTGAGTTACTTCCGTGCAGGGAACGTGAAGGCTTTAACCTGGAGATAGTTGGCAACTTTCGCGTTCCTACGCGTGACGTGTTGAATGCACCCCTACCGCAAGGCAAAGGTATAATCCATAACCTTCGTAACTGCTTTGTAAAGAAGTTCCCCTGGTGATTTGATGCTTGATTGTGTAAACGCAGGTAATCTTGGGGCTTTGGGAAAGTTTGAAGCGAAAACTGTCCCCAAGAAACATGCGGAGAAGAAGCATGTGGAGAAACCCGCGCGAGGTCGCGGTAAGAAAAACCTTGGGGGTTCTGTTGCCCCTCCTTTGGGATCGCAGGTGGCAGGTATCTCTCGTTCTTGTTACCGCAGATATACCGATTACGTGGTAGTATCTGACACCCTTGAGGGTTTGGGTGTTCCAGGTGGTGGTGCGGCTGCAGGTGGGACCTCTGCGGGTTCCAAACCTGCTGGTGAGAAAAAGAGGAAACCAGAAGAGAAAGATGCTGCTTCTGGTGAGAAAAAAACGTCGGAGGATACAGACCAAAAGGTCAACTGGTGCGACGCAAAAGAAACCTGCGGCCACTTCTGGTAAGTGATTTATAACCTTTGTGAGTATTTGTATTTGCAACTTGTATTTGATGGTAATTGCTTCTTTGTTTTCAGGAACGCGAGGAGAAGATTACTCCTCTTTTTTTGATGTTCCTTCTTCTCCCCCGCAGGACACAGCTGCGGATGCGGGGGTTAATAAAGAATTTGCCAGTCCTTTTGTCAAGGTGGTGAGTGAGCCCTCTGTGCGGGTAGAGGATACTGTGGAGAAAACTGTGGCTCAGATTTTTGACACTGTTGATTCCTCTGATAATCTGATTACCCCAAATGATACTGATGATCTGAATCTGAGGTTTTCTGATGTTGGAAAACAAAAGTCTGATGCTGAACAGCACAAGTCTCCTGCCACCGAGAAGGTTTCTGGTTCCGCTTCTAGGGGTGCGGGCTATGAAGGGCCTCCTATTCAGCCTGGAGAGACTGAATTGGAGTACTACTACCGCACCTATACGGAGGACCGGGCTGTGAATTATCATTGCCCCCTGTGGAGTGTTATGCTGGGGGATGATATTTCAAATAATCCTTCCTTCTGCAAGGAGATTTTGGGTGGCGTGGGCACCCCGTTCGAAGATACCCGAGCCTGCGCTTTGCCGTGTGAGCTCCGGATCAACCAACTCTCTTCCATGCCTGTGGGGAGTTCCATAATGGCGAATGCCATTATGGAGGACTACCAGGCATTGGGCCGCAGGGAGGAGGAAGCTGCGCGGTTGCGGGCCGAGGCGGAAAAGTTAGTGAAAGCTGCTCGCGAGGGTGTGGAGCAGCTTGAAAAGGATAAGGCTGCCTTTCAGAAGCATAAGCAGACCGAGGAGTGGGCTGCAACTTCTGAGCTTAAACAGGTTCGTACTCTTGCCAAGTTACTTTCTGATGAGCGCAAGAGTTGGAAAGAACCCTTTCTAATGAGCGCAAGACATGGAAAGAATCTTGGGCCAAACAGAATGAAAACCTGTTTCGTGTTCGTTAGGAGTTGGCCAATGTCAAGGCAGTGAATGCTGCTTTGGTTAAAGAGAAGGTCACGGCCGAGGCGGCCATTGGTCAGGCCAGGGAGGCGGAGGCCCAGGCTGCAAAGGCTCTTGAAGAAGCCAAAGAGGCGGGGGCCCGTGCTGCAAAGGCTCTTGAAGAGGCCAAGGAGAGGGAGGGCCGCACCTCTAAGGCTCTTGAAGAAGCGAATGCTGATCGTACCCGTTTAAACCAGACCGTTGGGAGCCTCAAGGTATGAGTTGCCTTTGCTTTTTGGATTTGTAGACTTCTTTCATAAATGCTTATCTTTATATGCCTGTGTTCCTTGTTTTCGAAAGGCTGAAGTGCAGAATCACAAGGCCATGCTTGCGGAGGTTACTACCCGCGCGACTGAAGCTGAAAGGCGGGCGAGCGAGGCTGCTGAGGCTAGAGATAGCCTTACTTCTTCATTCAATCAGCTTGAAAACGACCGTGAGTGGATGCGGTGTCACGGTATTGGGCATGTAAGTATCTGATGCCTCTGCTTTTATTTGGATTTGCATGTGATAACCTTATTGCCTGTGCGTTGCAGATTGTTAAGGTTATCCTGGATGCGCCTGAGACTGCAACTGGTATAGACCAGATTAAGCAGCGTGCCCGGGATGCTGGTTTTAAAGCTGGTTATAACCGATGCATCAGTCATATGAACATTCTGGCTCAAGGCGAATACACCGATGAACGGTCTGGGTTCCGTGGTGTGAATACTGAATCGCTTCTTGACGCGAACCTTGCATCGTTCTATGATATGTCTATTTCTGCCCTTGAGAAGCTTGACGAATGCTTGGATGCGGAAGACTATGTAGACCGTTTACGGATGTTGTATGATGTTGCTGAAGAATCGGAAGAGGAAAAGGCTGCTGGTGACGGCAAAGATGGCGCGGGTACCAGTGGTACAAAGTAGGACTAGGCTGGCCTGCGTGCCCTTTTTTGTTTTCCTCTATGTAAATGTTAGAACTTTATGTAAATCCATTGTACACCGCATGGGTGTAAGAATTTTTTGAATATAAAGTTCAATTGTTTTTGCTCAATTTGTACAAGTGTTTTTACTTCTTGCATGTTTGAACGTGTGTATGCAGAATTCTATCCGTTGCAAACGCGGTTGAGTATACTCTATACCTTTGTCGTATGAGTATTAGTCAATTCCCGTGTTTGTCCCGTTAGGGTTCAGGAATTGTGAAGGTTTTGTAAAAACCGTATGTGTGTATCCGGCCGGATAGACACTTAATGTTTTGCCTTCGCTGGCCTATTACAATATTTGTGTGTGGTCACCACTTTGTATGGGTATCGCGAATGAAGATTTTGCCAATCTGTTTTTGCAGATACCGCAAAGTGGAACACGCATTTGTAATAGAAGTGATAAACAATATTGAATTGAATTGCTCATTTATTTATTTGCAAATGGCCTGTGGCCCGATAGGTTACATGGAAAATGTAAAAACATAGCTTACATGTAGCAGCGTCGAAGCTGTTGTGCATTCCATGTGCGTGCGATAGGCTCGCCTTCTAGCGTTTGCAACTTGTATGCGCCTTTGCCCAGGACCTCTTGGATGAGGTAGGGTCCTTCCCACTTGGGGGCAAGTTTCCCTGGGCGTTCAGCGTTAGATGCTTCGTTATCGCGAAGGACGTAGTCTCCTGGGTTGAAAGTACAAACGCGGACGCGCGAATTGTAGTACTTTTCAAGCTTGGATTTGTACTTGGCCTCGTTGATGGCAGTGTTTTCACGCCTTTCTTCCCCCCAAGTCAAGCCTGCGTGCCTCATTGTTGGCTATTTTGTTGATAGCCAACATTCGAGGTGAGGGGAGACCTACTTCCGTGGGAATCACCGCTTCCGAGCTGTAGACCAGGCTGAAGGGTGTCTCACCGTTGCTCGTTTTGGGCTTGTTCTGTGAGCCCATAAGATGCTTGGGAGTTCATCAACCCAGCCGCGTCTGGCTGTTCCCAACCTTGCTTTGATGCCTTCGACTAGACTTTTATTGATACTCTCAACTTGACCATTTCCTTGCGGATGCGCCACTGAGGAGAATACGTGTTCAATGTGTAGTTCCTCTAGCCATTTTTGGAATTCGTCGGCAGCAAAGTTGGTACCGTTGTCAGTAACGATGCACATCGGTAGACCGAAACAGCAGATGATATGTTCCCAAATAAATTTCCTCGTTATCATAGCGGTCGTTGAGGCGAGTGGTTTTGCCTCCACCCATTTTGTGAAGTAATCCACGGCCACTATGATAAATTTCACCGCACCCGGTGCATCTGGAAATGGTCCCACCACGTCAATTGCCCGTTTTTGGAAAGGCCATGCGGTGGTAACCGGGATCAAGTTATTCTTGGGGCGCAAGGTCTTGGGAGCATGTCGCTGGCAGTTGAAGCACTTGCGCAAGACTTTGACTGCATCCATGTGCATGCCGGGCCAGTAATACCCAGCATTCATAATCTTGGCCACTACCATGCATGGACCTGCGTGTATGCCACATATTCCCTCATGTATCTCTCTGAGAAGGTATGTAGCATCTTGTCGATCGACGCAGTATAAGAGTGGGCCTAGGTATGATTTACGGTATAGGATACCGTCTCCCATTTGATAATGGCACGCTTTGTATTGCAGCTTACGTGCCTCTGACTTGCTTTCGGGAGTAACACCTGATTGCAAGTATGCGATGATTGGTGTCATCCAGGATGTTGTTCCGTACTGGATGACATTGACTTGGCGCAAGGGTACTGAGGGATTTTGCAGAATCTCAATGCGTATCTCCTTTGCCAGGTGTTGGAAGCTGGTGGATGCGAGTTTTGACAGTGCATCCGCGGATTTGTTTTCACTTCTATTGATATGGCGGATATTGAAAGAAGTGAATTTTGATTTTAGTTGCAAGGCTTGCTCGAGGTAGAGGATCATGATATCCCCTTTTGCGGCATAGTCACCGTGCACCTGTCCTGCAACTAACAAGGAGTCGACATATGCTTCCAGATGTTGTACGCCTAGCTTGACTTCCAGACGTAGCCCTGCCAATAGAGCCTCGTATTCTGCCTCGTTATTTGTGCTTTTGAAATCGAGGCGGATTGCATAGGTAAGCTCTTGGCCATCGGGGCTGACGAGTCGCAGACCCGCGGCTGCACTTTACTCCTTGGATGCACCATCGGTATATAGTGCCCAGGTTTCTGAAGAGGATGGTGGTGGTGCAGGGTGTTGTTCTTCTTCGCATTCTTGGATGCGATTTGCCGGTACTTCGGCAACGAAGTCAGCTAGAACTTGGCCTTTGATTGCTATAAGGTCCGCTTTTCCATAAAAATAATGGTTTACTTAAAAATAAATAAACTAAAGACATTAAAACACCAAATTTGATACATAATGAAATTCTTACAAAAATTGGGCATGACCCGTTCGTACAACGAACGTGCCCCCTGATTTTAACACAATAAACTAACGACAATCTACGACCCATTTCAACTTTAAACTTCCTAAAACGAAGACAACAAGTTTTCAGTGTATGACTTCTAACAAGATCAAACAAAGTAACAAGACATGGACCCAAAAAGTGTGCATATAAACTAGCGGAAGCGCTTGGTATAATAAGGCATGAACACGTGCTCGCTCCATATCTGCAAATCGCCTAAAGTGGAGTTTTACCTACATTAACAATCAAATTTTAAAAGGTTTGTTATCACACTAGTTAAATCATAATCCTTTCGTTTTAGCCCCATCCATACAAAAACATTCAGCCTTTTACGCATTCGACTACCCAAATAGTTGGGTTAGGCATAAACACTCTCATTGAGAGTTAAGCATATACATTCGACCCGTTTAATTGGGTTTGGCATAAACACTCTCATTGAGAGTTAAGCATACACATTCGACCCGTTTAATTGGGTTTGGCATAAACACTCTCATTGAGAGTTAAGCATACACATTCGACCCGTTTAATTGGGTTTGGCATAAACACTCTCATTGAGAGTTAAGCATACACATTCGACCCGTTTAATTGGGTTTGGCATAAACACTCTCATTGAGAGTTAAGCATACACATTCGACCCGTTTAATTGGGTTTGGCATAAACACTCTCATTGAGAGTTAAGCATACACGTTCGACCCGTTTAATTGGGTTATTTACTTTCAACATTACTCTTCGTTCTGTCCGCATAACGGATTAAGCTTTCAACATTCATTATGGCATTCGAAACTACCCGTTCAAACGGATGGCATTCATCTCTACTTGACACGATTTAATTTAAATCGGTCAAAATGTATAGCTTAACACAACTTTCGTTAGCATACCCAAATCCACAAGGATTTGTTATTTACTTGCCATTTTACCACGATTGTCATACAAGGATAGTTCTACATCAAGTTAAGTAAAAAGAGAATTTAACAAAGATCTGTATGCAACGGAACATACCTCGGTCTTGCGTGCCTTCCGTTTTCCTAGTGCTTGTACCTTCTTCCTTCACGCCTACATTACAACGTTCATTCATTTATTTAGTTCATCTACTTCATTCTACCATTTTTCCAAGTTACTCATAAATTTAGTTCTTAAGCATTTCATCAAACATTTGGTAGGCATCATAATTAAGGTATGAGGTACAAGTCTCTAAAGCACATTTTTACTAGTTCATCATCACCCAACATTCATATTTATTCTAATTTTGCATAACTAATTCCTCCTTCATCAATTTATCTAACATTCAAGCATTACAAACTAGATCATATATACATCAAGATAACATACAATCACCATCATTATGATCTTCATAATCATAACACAATTTCACAAAGTGGGTTTTCACTACAATCTTTCATGCAACCTAAAATCACACATGATTCTTGTTCTAGGAGGCAATTCTAACTCAAATTTCCCATATATGGTACAAGAAATCGAGATTGGTTGAACCCCTCATTCTATAATTCGTGATTTCAGAAAATTAAGCTTACCACTTCAATAATCGAGTTTAGATGAGTGTAAATCGAAGTTCATGCATTGGATTATCCTTGAATTTCCTCTTCAATTTGCTGAATTTGGAGAACAAGGGTTTCACCTTGTTCTCCTTCTGCTTGATCGATCTAACCCCACGCACAGGATGTGTGTTTGTGGGTTTACCCACTATAAATCCTTATTTATTAGAACTTTACACATTACCCCCTTATAAGTTGTTAAGTATTTAATTCAAGCATTATTTCAAATTTTTAACTTATTTCTTATCATAACCCATCAACTAGGTTACTTTTTTTTGTTCATTTTTATTTATTTTAATTGGTAACCGGTTTTTGGGGCGTTACAAGTCTACCCCCCTTAAAGGAGGTTTCGTCCCCGAAACCTTTCTCATTCCAACTAGACCACTTCTACTCTTACTTTTTCATCTATTCATTCACGATGCTTAATACAATATAGACGCATTCGGGATCTTGGCAAAAGTTTTTTATTCATGCATAAACGTATTTGTACGCATTGTCCCTCCGTTCTTAAATCAAGTAAATTACTTTCATAATCACCTATAAGTCAGAATCTGATCCAGGGCTCTTATTAGTGTCGTTTTCAGTTTATAATGCCAGTTTCTAGCATACATCATCACTAGCGATTCGTTCATTGGAATTTATTCCAATGTATACTATTGGTCGTACAAGCTTATGCTTACGGTTTGTTTCTATCTTTCTTTCTAAATAAGTGACATATTCATACATTTACTAATATAAATAAATCGATTTATTTTATTCCGCACACGAATCATGCACGACATAATTCATTATTGTAATTATAAGCAACCCCATCATTCCATTACTAACGTTCTTCCAATTACTTTCTTGCTCATATGAGGGCTTAGCACAACTTTATACGTATACTATAGACATTTAATGACTTAGTGGTACTAATACAAAACTTCCCACTTCCTAATTACTTTTTCATACTTAATACGAGTATAAGGCATCATTCTACGGTTACGACCGTCACTTGAACTAATTACAGGTTTGAGTTTTAGCCTTGCATTTAATCATTCGCACACTTTATTATCAGCTCCTTGCATGAACTACTTACGATAACAACTAGGTATGTTGTGTACGAGCACCATACTAACGTTTAACCAATTCAACTCAAACTTTAGTTTAAGGCCTTTAATTCTCCCTCTTAATGTCATTCATACTTTCTCACGCTGACCAATACAGGTCGATCGCTGTATAGCATACCACAATCATTCTACCATTCATTTGTTCACATTTACGAATAAACCTACGGATCCTTAAGCATTAACTAAGAAATAAACATTTTACTAACCTCGCTTTCAACGTATAAGTCGGTTATCCGTGTGCCGGATCGATCCGCTTCTTTATATGTACCTTCCATGCTAGAATTTGTCTCGTTTATTCATGAAATATGCTCTCACTCGTGGGCATCCTCCCACTAGCTTCAATACTATTATTTCACTAAGAGTTCCATCATATTTATCTATAAATAATTAATTAGCGCATAGCCTTTCATAATTGTGTCCTACAGGGTGTTTGTTCGCCTATTGTATCTTTCAAAATTTTCTTACGTACATGCTAAACATATCATACATTCCATTTCTTACATACAATTCTTTCTTTTTATTGGTTATTTCTCCAACTTTCGCAGTTTGACCTTTCAAGGTCAGACTAACACCCCCTTACCTATTGTGGTCGCATCGAGGTACATGTTCGTACCTTATACTTACATAATTGCAAGGGCTTCATTTATTTCGTTCGACTTTTCAAAAGTCTAATTGTAAATGCATTCTTACATATGGGTATCAGTTATCTTATTTTGACACATCATTCTCTAGTCGAGCCCTAAGATCCTATTAAAAATATAATCTTTTATACGTACATGGCGCGGGTCAAAACCCTTGACTCGTTATTTATACTTTGCGACGGCAATGCTTTCCAAACTGTGACAAAGCATGCCCATACATTATGCTCACCTATAAGTAATAAACTTGACAAACCGAACATTGAATACCGGGTTCAAATAGCGATCGTCCTTTGACCCGTATAACTTTATTTGAGTTTGGTACTTAGTTTTTATTCTCACTTCTTTAATACGTCTTCACTTACGGATTCGAACTTTTAAATTATTACTTTTCACTTTTACTAGTTTGAATCCATTTCTCATATTCTAATATTTTCATTTGTACCTTACGTTCTTCTGTCGTATCAATTACCATGATATTTCTTATGATATATTTTCGTATTAATCTTCTACATTCAACTTCAAGTGTTGGGTTCTAGCACTAATTCCATGTCCTAATTCATGTAGCGCGTCTCTACGCCACACTCTACATCCTATTTCTAGTGGTGTTCCCACCATTCTTTCTTAAATTTGATTCACATTCAATCGTAAGCTTAAACTTTTCATTCTTATCCTTCTTTCCTATATTGATCCAATCCTTTAAGAATCGTTAGACCCCTTTTTGCTAGCTTGACTGGACATAAGTGAGATGATTCTCGTGTTTTTCTCGAGCTTCGGTCAATTCATGACCATTTCTTAATATATCATTTCCATTTGTTCGTTCACCGTATTTGGTGTTAATTCACCTACGTTCTCTAGCATGTCCCTTACTAATGAGTATCCTACATTACACGTTGCATTTCTTACGTAATATTTCCAAAGTTTGTAAGTAATTATTATTTACTGTCTTCTACAATATAACCTTATAAGGTCAACCACCACCCAATACTTTTTGTATATAAGTATTTCAGTACATGTTGCACTTACTCTCAATTCGAACATCTTTACAAAAATGTCTTTAACTAACATCCCAACTAATATTCTTCCCATACCTTTCATCAACATTACCAAGTTCTCATTTCCGCCTTAGAATTTCTCAACTAAAATTTGTGACCGATTTACCCTTATAATGAGGTCTTATCGGTTTAACATTATGCCAACAATCTCGACAAAACGTACCATAACCTTTCTCATTTATTTATACATTTCGCTTTGATTTCGAATACTCAAACAGGTATACACCTTCATGTAGATGAATTCGAAGCGATTGCGAAATCACTTACCTTTAGCGTTCATGTTCATGCTTGCCTCATTGCTTCCTCTTACTCCGTTTGCCATCCATACTTGAATCAACTGACAAGACTTCCATCCTTACATATTAATATATTATTACATTCATAACACTGTTAGCTTATGTGAGCATACATACAACTATTCATTTTCTTTCTATTCATAAGTTAATTGACTTTCGTTAGTCAAATTTCGTAAAAACAAGGCATTTATTATTAGTCATCTCACTTCCAATCCATACAACTAAACTATCGTCAAGCATAACACGTAAATCACTTAATACATAACACATCAACTCTTTACTTTAGCTTTTGTGTCTAACGACCATTTCATAATATTCCTATACTGTTGACTTTTAGATAGTCAACTGTCTTGCTTACATACTTCAAACTTTTGAACATGTAAAACATGATAGACCGTAATACTAATATTCTACGTATTTCATACATATAATTTACGTAATCCCCCAAACAATACACATATGTACATTCACCTTCACGTATTTTCGCATACTAATGCTTCATGATTCTACAAATGGTAATTACCATTCAAGTTAACTATATAACATAATTCCAACGTATCTTTTACTATTAAGCTTATATGATTCGCGTTTAGCACATATTCGCCCCTTAATCATAATATGGCAAATTATTAATTACACATAAGCATCACACCATTCAGGTACAAGGTACACGCCTCTAATGCATAATTCTGATCAAAGCATACATTCATCCGAATTTTCATAAATTTTTACTTTATCGCCAATGGTCTACATAACCTTACATAACTTATTATATCTTCTATTAACTTGCCAGGAGCATAAAACGGGCATTTCTGAGAAGTATGGTAACTTAAATTATAGTTCACAAGCTTTCAATACATCATAGTTCATTAGTCCGTATTTACTTCATTCGCATCCTCACATTTTAAACTTTACTCATTTTTCATTCATTTTTTTAGCATTCATTTGTGTCATTCGACACATTACTTTCGACCCTTAAAATTTTCTTTCCATCGTAACCACTAATCGTGGTTACATATATCTTATTAGGCCTTATATAGACCCTACACGAACATTTAATAGGCCTTAAAACACTTTGGAAACTCAAAATACGAAAACCAAAACAAAACAAAAATCCTCAGCGGATTTGATTTCCGCTAGCCGTCGGCGACGGCTTCACACCCCGTCGGCGACGGGCTTCATAAATGGGGCGTCGCCCACAATGTCCGTAGACAGAAAGATAGGCCGTCGACAAACATGGGGCGTCGGCGACGGCATTACAACCCGTCGGCGACGGCCCCTCTTTTGCTGAAACGCTGCTGAACCTTATTTTGACAGTTCCGACCATTTCCCGGGTCCGTTTTTAGCTACCCGGGTCCAGGGACTTCTCATTTTACCCATCTTAACATTTCTTAACATAAGTAATCTTAAATCTTAAACCGTAACGCACTATACATACTCATATCAAGCGAATGTTTAAAATTTTACCTCATTGGCGATCTCGGAGCGAGCACATTTGCATGAGCCATGGTTTGAGTTCGAGCGCTAAGACACTTGCCCGAATCCCTCAAACCTTGGCTCTGATACCAACTTGTAAGGTCCGCTTTTCCATAAAAATAATGGTTTACTTAAAAATAAATAAACTAAAGACATTAAAACACCAAATTTGATACATAATGAAATTCTTACAAAAATTGGGCATGACCTGTTCGTACAACGAACGTGCCCCCTGTTTTTAACACAATAAACTAACGACAATCTACGACCCATTTCAACTTTAAACTTCCTAAAACGAAGACAACAAGTTTTCAGTGTATGACTTCTAACAAGATCAAACAAAGTAACAAGACATGGACCCAAAAAGTGTGCATATAAACTAGCGGAAGCGCTTGGTATAATAAGGCATGAACACGTGCTCGCTCCATATCTGCAAATCGCCTAAAGTGGAGTTTTACCTACATTAACAATCAAATTTTAAAAGGTTAGTTATCACACTAGTTAAATCATAATCCTTTCGTTTTAGCCCCATCCATACAAAAACATTCAGCCTTTTACGCATTCGACTACCCAAATAGTTGGGTTAGGCATAAACACTCTCATTGAGAGTTAAGCATATACATTCGACCCGTTTAATTGGGTTTGGCATAAACACTCTCATTGAGAGTTAAGCATACACATTCGACCCGTTTAATTGGGTTTGGCATAAACACTCTCATTGAGAGTTAAGCATACACATTCGACCCGTTTAATTGGGTTTGGCATAAACACTCTCATTGAGAGTTAAGCATACACATTCGACCCGTGAGAAGGGGTTATTTGAGCGTATCTAAATAGATACTATGTGGATCCCTACGTCGTTACATTCCATTTAGGATTAGGAATAGGCGTAATCAGACCTGCTTTTTTAATTGGGTTTGGCATAAACACTCTCATTGAGAGTTAAGCATACACGTTCGACCCGTTTAATTGGGTTATTTACTTTCAACATTACTCTTCATTCTATCCGCATAACGGATTAAGCTTTCAACATTCATTATGGCATTCGAAACTACCCGTTCAAACAGATGGCATTCATCTCTACTTGACACGATTTAATTTAAATCGGTCAAAATGTATAGCTTAACACAACTTTCGTTAGCATACCCAAATCCATAAGGATTTGTTATTTACTTGCCATTTTACCACGATTGTCATGCAAGGATAGTTCTACATCAAGTTAAGTAAAAAGAGAATTTAACAAAGATCTGTATGCAACGGAACATACCTCGGTCTTGCGTGCCTTCCGTTTTCCTAGTGCTTGTACCTTCTTCCTTCACGCCTACATTACAACGTTCATTCATTCATTTAGTTCATCTACTTCATTCTACCATTTTTCCAAGTTACTCATAAATTTAGTTCTTAAGCATTTCATCAAACACTTGGTAGGCATCATAATTAAGGTATGAGGTACAAGTCTCTAAAGCACATTTTTACTAGTTCATCATCACCCAACATTCATATTTATTCTAATTTTGCATAACTAATTCCTCCTTCATCAATTTATCTAACATTCAAGCATTACAAACTAGATCATATATACATCAAGATAACATACAATCACCATCATTATGATCTTCATAATCATAACACAATTTCGCAAAGTGGGTTTTCACTACAATCTTTCATGCAACCTAAAATCACACATGATTCTTGTTCTAGGAGGCAATTCTAACTCAAATTTCCCATATATGGTACAAGAAATCGAGATTGGTTGAACCCCTCATTCTATAATTCGTGATTTCAGAAAATTAAGCTTACCACTTCAATAATCGAGTTTAGATGAGTGTAAATCGAAGTTCATGCATTGGATTATCCTTGAATTTCCTCTTCAATTTGCTGAATTTGCAGAACAAGGGTTTCACCTTGTTCTCCTTCTGCTTGATCGATCCAACCCCACGCACAGGATGTGTGTTTGTGGGTTTACCCACTATAAATCCTTATTTATTAGAACTTTACACATTACCCCCCTTATAAGTTGTTAAGTATTTAATTCAAGCATTATTTCAAATTTTTAACTTATTTCTTATCATAACCCATCAACTAGGTTACTTTTTTTTTTGTTCATTTTCATTTATTTTAATTGGTAACCGGTTTTTGGGGCGTTACAATTGCGGGGCGCGGCTTATAGTTCAGCGTGTGTGCGCCCAGCTCGATTGCCCATTTTTTTAATCTCACAGAGATGTCAGGTTTGGATAGGATTGGGCCAATCCTATAGTTGGTTAGCACCGTGATGACGTGGTTTGCGAAGTAACGTCGCAACCGTCTTGACGCGTGTACCAGTGCTAACACCAATTTCTCCATGATGGAGTCCCTTGTCTCTGGGTCATTTAGCATTTTGCTGATATAGTAGATGGGTATTTGAACTCCCTTTCGCTCCACTATGAGTACCACACCTACCGCGTTGTCTGCGGCTGATAGGTATAAGATAAGTGGCTCATCTTTGCGTGGTGCGGTCAGAGTTGGGAGTTGAATCAAACACTCTTTCATCTCCCGGAAGGCGTTTTCGGCCTCTGCAGTCCATTGGAATTGTTCTTTCTTTAAACAGTTCCGCAGTGTTTTGATGAAAGGATAGGATTTAGCCTCATGATTGGCTAAAAATTTGTTTAGCGCGGCTAACCTGCCGGCCAGTCGTTGCATTTCTTTCATCGTGGAAGGCGATGGCATGCGCTCAATCGCCTGAACTTTCTCCGGGTTTACCCTGAATCCATCTTTTGTTACAATAAATCCAAGGAATTTGCCTTCTTCCATTCCAAACGAGTATTTCCCTGGGTTGAGCTTCATATTGACGCTTTGCAGAGTTTGGAATGTTCTTTCGATATCTTTGAGCATGGTATCTTCCTCCATGCTCATGACGACCAGGTCGTCCATATAGATTTCGACACTTTTGCTGATTTGGCCATGAAAAGTGTCGTTCATCATCTTTTGATATGTTGCACCTGCATTGCGCAACCCGAACGGCATTTTTGTGTAGCAGTAATTTCCGGTAGGTGTACGGAATGTCGTTTTATCTTCGTCCTCGATTGCCATTTGTACCTGATGGTAGCTTTTGTAGCAATCGAGGAAGCGCTTCCATCGAAATGGTGCGAGGTTATCGACTTTTTCATCAATCTCCGGAAGCGCGTAACAATCCTTGGGGCAGGATTTGTTGAGATCTTTATAATCGACGCACATGCGCCAGCCCACGGATGGTTTTTCTACCATGACTGGGTTGGACAACCAAGTCTGGTACTTGACTTCTCGCAGGATGCCTGCGGAGAGCAGCTCTTCGACCTCCTCATGCATCGCCTGGTTCTTTGCGGATCCAAGGTGGCGTTGGCCTTAGATCACCGGTTCGATACCTGGCAAGGTATTCAAGAAGTGTTGCGCAATTTCGCGCGAGAGCCCAGTCATGTCTGCGGGTGTCCACACAAAAATATCTTGGTTCCTGAAGAGAAGTTGCTTCAGGTGCGCTCTGATGTTGGGGGACAAGGCGTGGCCCAACATGACCTTTTGCTCTGGGTATCTAGCGTTGAGAACCCATTTTTCGGGTTGGTTGTTGGGGGTAGGCCTTGCTATCTTAGTCGGACGTAGCTCGTCCGACAACATGACGTCTCTGCGTGCGTAGATTATCGCGACCCCTGTTTCGGTTGGGAAGCTGACAGCAGAGTGGGGTACGGACGTAATCATGTTGAAGTCGCCTTGGGATTCTCTCCCGAGAAGCACGTCATATTTGGAGGTGTGAGGTAAAACCATGAAGTTTACCTCCTCCGTTCGTGTGTGTAATTTGGCCCAGGGGAAAAACAGTTTCCCCTGCGAACCCGGCCAACGGGTAGTCCACCGCCTGCAACCAATCTTTGTCCTCTTGATCGAACTGGTTGAAGCACTGCTCGTATATGATATCGGAAGTACTGCCCGGGTCGATGAATAATCGCTCGGTGCGGTAATGAGCCAGGTGGCCTGTAATAACGACGACGCGCCTATCGCGCGGGCCGCCTCGGACTTTTGGGAAGACGACTTGCTCGTCTTTCCAGTCATTGTCCGGTCTTCTCGCCACCTTGCGCGGCCTTTCTTTGCCTCCGTTGATCATATGGGTTGAGGCCACATACATGGTCCTCTTCCCTGTGGACGTGCCCTCATTGTGGGGGGTGATGCGCTTGGTTGCTTTTTGTGCGCCTGGTAACAGATGCTGCAGCTTCCCTTCCTTTAGGGCTCGCTCAATCTCCAGTTGGAGACTGATGCAGTTGTTTGTTGTATGGCCCTGATCCTTGTGGTCTCATAATAGAGAGTGAGATCCTGATTTTTTTGGACTTCATTGGTTGGGCCGGTCGCAGGAAATGCGCGTCTGTAAGGAGGACGTCGCTTGGCGATTGAGTAATCTCGGTCCAGTTACGGTCCCGAGACTGTTTTTTCGACGCCCGGTTCTCACGCTGGGCGTTGATAGTTGCCCTTGCATCGGGCTGGCTGTTGTGCGGGACGTATAGCTTGGGCTCGCTCCCGCGATTCCATGTGTCCCGGTTGCGCTTATTGTTGCGCTTAGGCTCTTGGTGGGAGGACTGGCCTTCCACCCGGGGCGGTGCCTTGCCAACATGCGGTTTGAGGGACATCTGAGTTTGGGCGTATGTCTCCTGTTGCAGTCATGACATCTTCCCATTTCTTTGGCAAGCCGTCCTTCACGGAGATGGCCATAACCATCTGTTCATCTCTAACAGCTACGATGAAGTGGTTACGTGCCATTTGGTCGTAAACGTCACCTATCTCTAGGCATTCTTTGTTGTATTGGAAAACGAATGCTTCAAGTGATTCGTCGTCCCTGCGCCAGATGTTCAAGACGTCCATGGAATCACGTTCATGGCGTCGCTGCTGGCTAAAATGCGCGAGGAACTTGGCTTCCAAGTCCTCAAATGAGGCCAGTGATCCCACTGGCAAAGAATCAAACCAAGCCCTTGCCAGACCCGTAAGGGTCTGAGGGAAAAAATGACACCAGGTGGGCTCGTCCCAGTTGCCGTTGCACCCTGCGCCGGTGAAGATATTTATGTGGTCGTCCGGATCAGACGAACCATTGTATTTCTCAATATTCAATGGGAATTTTGTGGTGTTGACACCAGCGTGAGCGATTCTTGGGGCGAACTTGGAGTTTTCGGCTGCAGATTTTGGTCTGTAGGGTTAGCTCTCGGGGCGCTTCGCGGCGCGGAGGTATGTATTACGGGGGTGAGTGGGAGGAGCATAGTGGCGTCCTCCCGGTCTGCTGCTAGTAGCATGAGATTCCCCGCAATATGTATGGTCGTCCGGGTCGGTACGGCCATATACTTCGTGATGGGAATGCGGTCCCAGTCGGCTTTGAATGCCGGAGCCGCGGTGAGCTGTGGATAGCCGCCTGTTATCGCCTCGAGGGCCCAGGCGGCTTTGTATTGGGCCTCTGGCACGAGACCCATATGAGGAATCATCCTCATCGATTGTGTGGACCTCACAGTAAGAGGATCCGCGGTCCTCGCGCCTGCTTCGGGAGGCTGGGCGTGAGGGAGCCCTGCCGTCGTATTGTAAAGTACGACCCGCAGGTGTATATGGTTTCAGGGTGGGCCCGACCGGTATTTGCGCAAGCTCTGTTGTATACTGCGGCCATCAGTGTTGCTTGCTGGTCAAACCAGGCATGAGGGTTCATGTCTGGAGGGATCATAGATGCGTACTGTGAAAGATCGTGTCCAAACGTAAGGGATGTGCCCCCTTGCGTTGATGTGCCAATGTGGCCAGGATTTGGGACTGGAGGGGTGGTCCCCGCAGGCCCTGGGTTGGTGGGGTTTAGGTTATCCCCGGTAGTGTTGTTTAGACGATCAGACATGATCTTTTGAGAGGAAGAGGGATGGTTAAGAAAGTGCTAAGAGTAGCGATGGGCGCCAATGATGAAACAATGGTTAACCGGGCAGGTTTAACCCACTGGTCTTGTCAAGAAGGGTTAATCCCTTCCTCTCGAGGATCGCTAGCTGGATCGTCCGCCGGTTGATCTCCTGCACAAGGAAACAAACCGTGACTCGTAACAAGGAGGATAGGGTGGGGGGTGCTCCTTGTTACCACTCTCCGGCGTGAGAATCAGTAATTTGCTTGGGAAGCAAAGTGTGATAGTAGTAGTAGTGAGGGAGTTGTGAAGAGATACCTCAAACTTAGTTTGGGGTTGGTATTTATAGCCGAGGAGTGAAGGAGGAGTTGAAGGGACGGACTGACGACGTGCTGCCCCTTTGCAGGAGTGTCAGGCTTGTCGGTTGTGGAAGTGAAGCCACGTCTTACTGCAGTGTCAGTCCGTTGCGTACGTATGGCCTGACAGGCGGCTGCCAGTGGTGCCACTTGCTCTGTGTTGTCAGTCCCACTTGCCTAGTGGGCAGGATGCGGTGCGGGCCGCATCGCTGCCTGCGGTAACCTTTGATGTTCCCGCGCTCTATGCTTTGACAAAGACGTATGCGGGATGCGGTGCCAAGCCACATCGCCGTCTGTGGGACTGTTGCTGTTGCCCTGATCTCTTGTCGTGACGAAAATGTCCATATGATGCGGTGCCAGCCGCATCGCTATGCACGTCCGCTTTCATACACAAGGTAAGGCTTCTTCTTATCCTTTGACCGATTGGATTCGAAGGATGCGTCCGCGTGGACGCAGTTCTTTGCTGGTGGGGGTTTTTTGATAAGGGTAATGGTCGCTCGCGGTCAGGTGGCGCGAGGTTTAGGACCATACCCCTTCAATATGATACTTATTCAAAACCCTAATTTGCACAAAAAACTAATTAGCGCAAACCCTAAATATGTGAATGAACTTGAGACTTTTGTTAGGCTTCACTTAGCCGGTCTCTGTATACATAGGGCTTTTCAGATCTTTAGCGGCATGGAAGTGTTGGCTACTCCAGATAATGATGTGCGTTATGTTCCAACACCAAGGTTTGCCTTGAACAGATGGTAATTCGAAGGTGAAAATGCCGATTTAGGTTGTGGAGGTGGGACTTATAGGCAACCAATTTTGACTACTGTTATGAATAATTACCAAGACGAGGGACCAGAGAAGCACAGAGAGAAGATGCGATGAAGAAGAGAGACAAGGATTAACATGTATGTATCTTTTGCATTTAGAATCACCGGAGAAAGTGGCCACAGCCGGTTACAGATGAAAAATTGAAAATCGTAGCTAACTGAAGATAACCGTGAAAAAACTTCCCCTTTTTATGAATTAGAAGGGTTAGGATTTAACCTCATTTTCATCCAATGGTTGAGATTGCATATTATTCCCGTTTTTAAGTTAAGATTAGGGTTATTGGATTTTAATAATCCGAAGTTTCACCCGTTGGCAACTAATAATCCCAACTTTAAAAATTCCTCGTGACAATCCCAACTTGTAAGATTTTGGCCCCCATTGATCCTTTGCTAACTGGATTATAATCCAGTTAGTTTTTTGCTGACGTGGCTGATGACGTGGACACAACTTTGTTATTTGTTGACTTGGCTGCTTATGTGGCACCATCACCACCTCCACGTCCTCCTCCTCCACTACCACCACCATCTCCAGCCACCACCATCATCTACCACCATTACCTCCAAAAAATCTTATTAGTGGTGGCAGTGGAGGAGGAGGAGGTGGTGATGGTGCCACATAAGCAGCTAAGTCAACAAATAACAAAGTTGTGTCCACGTCATCAGCCAGGTCAGCAAAAAACTAACTGGGTTATAACCCAGTTAGCAAAGGATCATTGGGAGCAAAAATCTTACAAGTTGGGATTGTTACAGGGAATTTTTGAAATTGGGATTATTAGTGGCCAACGGGTGAAACTTCGGATTATTAAAATCCAATAACCCTTAAGATTAATAATATCAATTTGGGTGTTGGCCAAAAGTTCCTGATTTGTTCCTGATCAAGGCTTATAGTCAACGGTAATATATTTCTCATTCCATATTTAAATTTGTGCATCCTTTGTGAATAAGGCTACACGGTATGGGGGTCGGCCTTGGGCCGGCCTGGACCGGCGCCGCCCCCAACACCGTTTCCCTCTCTTGCGTCGTCGTTCTCTCCATCTCCTTGGAGATGTTTGTGCCGTGCCACAAAAAGACAAAACTTCCCACAAATAAATTAAGCGGACACATTGAATCAATGATGTCAACACACGGTGACGATCTTGATCTTCTTCTCTCCCTACAAGATAGGGTTCTAGAAACCCCGCCTTTATCTCCTTCACCCGGTACATTTCTCTAATTTTTTTTGGTTTAATTTACATTAGAATAGTTGAAATTGATTATTTGTTTATTATTCAGTAAACCCATTAGTTGTGTTTGTTGACTGTTTTTATTTGCATTGATAAATTGGCCTAATGTGTATGTGTGTTTGTTTGAATGTTCGATTTAGGGCAACTTATTGTTTCGCCAAACACATGTTTACTTATCGTTTTCTATGTGTTTTTAGGCGTAACGGAATATATTGCCAGTATCATAAAAAGGTATGGATGTAGTTTTTTCTATTTATTTTTTCATTTGTCGCTTCATATTACTTTTGCTGATTAGTGATATATAGATGATTTGAACCGCAGAATGCTACACAAAAATATTCAACTAAAAGAGTAGAGTTCATGGGAGGGTATGAAAAACACACTTCTATCTTTAGTTTTTAATTTATTTAACGGGGTATTTGGATGTGCCTTAAATTTTTTGCAGCTACTATTAAACTGACTATTTGTAATCTTAAGCATAAGCAGTTTAACATTTCAACTTATTCAAACACGAGAAATTTGTTTAAAACGTGCATCCAAACACTTCCTAAGTACTTTTAACATTTCAAGTGTTTATTTTGCTGATTATTTGTAATCTAAGCTTTCTAAGTACTTAGCGTAGATGTAAAAAAAAAGCGTCATTTTTTTTCTTCAGGAATTTAAAGACAGCCTTCAACTTCAAAGAGAAAATGCAATCGGAAGGCATTTACATGGTTGAAAACCAGACAAATGTATCTAAGCCTGGACAGCCAAAGAAAGTTTTTTCCGCTGAGGGATTACGAAAGGCGTTAAGGTATACTTATTTATAATATTATTTTCAGTTAATTCAAAGTCTTGATGTCACCTAGCTTTTTTATTTTGTAGATCCTTTTATCCATAATATCATTTTGATGTTGGTTTTGGAAGTTAATTTGTGTTGTTGTTTGGTAATTGAAAGTGAATGTGTGATCGGATGAACTGCATTTTGTGGGTGTTGATTAAGAATCAAAATTGAGGCTTTTGTGATGGTTGATCAGTTGCAAAGCATCAATCTTGGCGTTGATTTGTGAAATTTTGTAGGGTTTTTTAAAAAAATTAATATGGTGGGGTAGGATCATCCTCCATTTCTAGTGATTCTACCTTCCCTCCAAGGGACTATGATGTGGCGCCTACGTGGCGGATCATCCTCCAATGGAGGACCATCACCATACCGCATAGCCTAACCTTATATCATATTCTTTTATATCCCGGCATTTATTTCTTTTAAAGTTTTTTTTGTTTTGTTTAGTATCTATGGCTCGACTCAAATTCCCGATTTCCAAATGAAGATTTAAAACACCCCAAGACTTATTTCTAGACCTGTGAATTTAGCTTATAAATATTATAATCATGTAGTCAAGCATTTAAAATACGATGAATTTATCAAATACAAAAATTAGATATTTGTTATTAATGCATCCATTATTAGTGACTATCCACATTTCTAACTCCCATGTTACATTTATATTTGTATTAATGTTATAGCCTATATATAGTGGCTCATGTATTTTGTATGAGACACATCAATAAGAAATCCATCTCCCATTCTCTCATTCTTCTCTATACATTGATAGTAGGTCGTTGTTTCACAATACGTTATCAGCACGAAAGTGCTCTATGCGTTTTGCCACCCTTGGTCCCTTTTCCTCGCCTTTGATGTGCATTATTTTCCGGCCTAAATCAATCTTGCACGTTGAGAAAGTAGCCAAATAATTATCCGAAAAGAAGAAAGATGGGTTTCCTATGCGATGGAAGGAAACAATAGATGTGTAGCCACTACTAACAAAGTCGGATCTGCAATCTCTACTAATAAAGGTATGATGCTTCATAAGATTATTTCATACTATATTTGATGATGATGATACATCAATCTTACTGGTGGCACTTATTAATATTAATATAAATATATAAAGTTAAAACTGATCATTACTATAAATTCTAGGCTGTAGTCTTATAATTGAACTCTCTATATTTTTTAATTGATTTTAGAAGTTATTATATAAATTAGCATGTTGGTATTCATCGGGTTTTATATGTTACGTCATAATTATAACGTTACAATTGGCTAATTCATCTTTTTCTAATACTTATTATTAATTGTCGTTGACGACGATATTACGCACATTTATTTTATTTTTATCTTTTACAAATGAACCCTTCTATTATTCTAAATTGGTTGGCTTATCATTTAATTAGTTAATTTAATTATAATATATATGTTGCTTAGGACTCGTACAATCTAGTGATGCTCATCTGCATATTTCTTGCGCCACCATGATCATATATTTATGCTTCTTTATTAACCCAGATAAGTTGTAAATAAAATTGTTGAATTAGTTTGATTTGAGGATGTTAAATATTAACCCTGTTAAGTTGTAAGTAAAATTGTTGAATTATTTTGATTTGAGGAAGTTAATTTGCAATCTAGAGAATATTATATGTGCTTTTAGAACTCATGAAAGACAACTAAATTCAATATCACTAAGTATGGAACTCAATATTTATGGACTAAACAGGGCAATTGTATTAGGTATATCTGCTTGTATTGGTGGTAATATATAAATGATGTATGTACTAGATTTTCATTTTGTATAGTTTATAATTTAAATGGATTTAGTTATGTCATAGGATTAAATATTTGGTTATACATTTATGCATAAATAAGATCAATGGTATAACCAAATTAAAATTTTATGTTGATCAATATAAACGAGTAGAATTGAGAAAAATGATTTGTGTGAAATTGAACAACAATTACAATTTGTTCATGATTTCTACTATAATGTTGGTGCAATCATATACTGCCTTTCTCATACTTAATGATTTTCAAGAAAAGTTGTATTATGATATCCATGATTTTGCATTTACTTGTTGATTATATTATCTATATATAATTAAAAATTTAGTTATATGAACTATTTTACAACCTTCATTAATGAGACTCTTAAATACATTCTTTCTTCAAATTAATAAAATTAATATTATAATTGTAACAAATTAGACTTAAATATATAATTAAAAATTTAGAATTTAGTAATATGAACTATTTTACAACCTTCATTAATGAGACTCTTAAATACATGAGTCTCTTAAATACATTCTTTCTTCAAATTAATAAAATTAATATTATAATTGTAACAAATTAGACTTAAAATAAAATTAAAAATTTAGAATTTAGTTATATGAACTATTTTACAACCTTCATTAATGAGACTCTTAAATACATGAGCTCTTAAATACATTCTTTCTTCAAATTAATAAAATTAATATTATAATTGTAACAAATTAGACTTAAAATAAAATTAAAAATTTAGAATTTAGTTATATGAACTATTTTACAACCTTCATTAATGAGACTCTTAAATACATGAGTCTCTTAAATACATTTTTTCTTCAAATTAATAAAATTAATATTATAATTGTAACAAATTAGACTTAAAATAAAATTAAAGATAACGTAACTGAATTAATGGAATTAAAGGAATTAAAGGAATAAAAAACTTTAAACATTTACTTTAAAATATATGTGTGTTAACTCTTCATCTCCTTTGGTTAGACTTAAAATAAAAATAAAGATAACGTAACTGAATTAATGGAATTAAAAAAGAAATTAGAATTACAATAATTAAAGATAACATAACTGAAATAATAGAATTAAAGTAACTGAATTAATTGAATTAAAGGAGAAATTAGAATTACAATAATTAAAGATAACATAACCGAAATAATAGAATTAAAGGAATTTTAAGAACAACTCTTCATCTCCTTCCATCATTTGGTTGACCCCAAGTCTCAATATATTCTTCCCATTCGATGCGTTTCTACAATCAACAACAAACAAAACAATGTCGAAGAGGGCATTATCAGAGGTTTCTTCTACTAACTACAGAGAATACAAAAGACTTCTAACAACGCCGGTTTCAGGCCCAGTCAACGGGTCAAACAAGATCCATATTCCCAAACAAGAGTGCACGAGTTCAGTTAGGTCATATGATCCAATTCTTGAAGTAATAAATCTATCCGATGATGATGAAGTTGAATCTCCATGTTCCAAGACCGATACATCGGCCAATAAATCGCAAACGACACGTGAGTCCACTGTGGTCGTTGAGAATGTTTGTGGTGAATTTGGATCGATGGATGAAGATTG
The DNA here is from genome assembly GCF_002127325.2 of Helianthus annuus. NCBI lineage: Eukaryota > Viridiplantae > Streptophyta > Magnoliopsida > Asterales > Asteraceae > Helianthus > Helianthus annuus. The sequence continues at coordinate 64,036,883 of NC_035447.2, forward strand.
GTTTGAGAAATACGGAGGGATGATTGTTGATGAGAATGGGTTTCTTCTTGGTGAACTTAGACGATTGGATGAAGAGCTTTACGTTAATATAACCGTAGACTGAATATTGATTCATGATTTTGGTCTGTAATATGTTTACTCTATTTTAAAATTAGGAGGCTATCACAGTCGGAAACTTGAGTTCGTAAATATAAAAGTGCATTGTTCTACATTAAAAATATAAAACTTTCAACTATAATTGATTGATTTCCATAAACAATGTAGTTGTGCATATTTATTTCTGGATAACCGTCTACATAAATTTTTCGTGCTTTTCCTTCGTAGGCCTGCTTATGCAGATTCGGATTCAGAAGAAACAGTTGACAGTGACCCATATGAAAGGTATACCGTCTGCACTTGGTGTTAGTGATGAAAACCCATGCTACTTTTCGATGCATATATACGTAAACATAGTATACCATTTTTAATACTTTTCTTTTTGTTATTTCACTGCAGTCAGTTGGCTGGTGATGGAATTGGGGATGACGGTGGCATGCGTTAGTTAAAGTTTGGTCTATGTGTTATCCAATAAGATAGGAAGGCGTGCGAGAGTTTATGCGTTTTTCTTTTTTCCGTTTCATGTTTTTTTCCTTGGAAGACATCTTTTTACACTTCTTTTTTGCCGGCAAGTTTTGCCAACGAAACAACTTATGGTCCATGCTTTAATAAAGTTTAAGCACGCCCCTTTGTAGGCGTATTGTCTTACATGTTATGCACCGACCGTGTAAAACGTCTTACCACAAACAAACAATAACTATTATTCATGTCGTGCATCGCACGGGCTTTCTCCCTAGTTTACATGTATTTTAAAGTTATATATATTACTTGTTGATTTTGCAATTAAAGTTCTAATATATAACTTATGAGTGTGAATTGAATATTATTAATTATAAAATTAATTTCGATTTTGATGTATATATTAAAGTTCTAATATATAACTTATGAGTGTGAATTGAATATTATTAATTATAAAATTAATTCCGATTTCCTCCTCATTAATTCATTTTGATGTATATATTAAAGTTCTAATATATAACTTATGAGTGTGAATTGAATATTATTAATTATAAAATTAATTCCGATTTCCTCATCATTAATTCATTTTGATGTATATTTTTTTTACTCATTTTGTAAATTGAGAAAAAAAAGGTTTATTAAATTTAAAAGTTCAACAAGCATTGTAATGATATAAGATTATCTCATTTGTATTATATTTAATTTGACATTATTGTTGTTATTTGTGGTTTAAGAAAAAAAATTATAGGTAGTAGTAGTGATTTTAATATTACATTCCAAGGTCATCGTTGTAGTTTATTAAAGTTGTTATAATAAATTTTATATAATTACATGCTATAATGTTGAATATTTCATAATAGTTTCTATGAATACTAGGTTATCACCCGGGATTGCTTCCCGGGTAGGAAATTTTAATTTTAAATACTCACAAGTGTATAATTAAAATAAACTCAAATAATTTGACGTATTAGATAAGTTAATGACAAAGTGCATACTTTGTTTTGGAGCATTCTATAAGCATAGAAGTGTCGCGGACTCGTGCCGTGGATTCAACGTGTACAATGTATCTTTGATATCTAACAACGAAAAATATGCTTCTATCTCATGCAACTTTTGATTATCAATAAAAAAGATAATGTATTAACTTTACAAGTAGTGAATTCCTCCCATACTTTGTTGACACAATGACCCACATTGACTTCATATCACGTTCAAAATCCCAATTTTCAATATTCAGTATTGTATTTATGTAGGCAACAAACCACTAAGTTTTACAGTAATTCATCTTTAACACAAAAGGAAAACAGATCCTAACCCGAACCAGTATAAAACAAACCTAACCACTAAATTTGTGCAGAGTCCACCCCTGCATCTTCAACGCATACACCACATCCATAGCGGTAACAATTTTGATCAAATGTGTCCCTACATTCAAAAGCCTTTTGTAAAAAAGTTGAATTATTATAATAATATAATATTTTTTATTACACTTAAAACAGAGTTAAACAAACATTTGGTGTATAATTTGTTTTTTATTAATTAGCTTGCTTTAAAAATTTAAGTTGTCAAATTGCTAATCCTTGGCATAGATAATTGACCATCTAAGAGCCAACCAACGCCCAATTAGGTGTGCAATTTATTTAGCACAATCAGTACCAAAGTGAAAGTTTAACTCTAATTAATCTTTGTTCAACTACCAACATCTGTTTGACTCAATTTCAAAGGAAATACAAAATATAACAAACCATGTCTTGTAATGAATAGACTTCAGATTGATGCGTGTAGAGGTTAACACAATAATAGCACTAACACAACATACAATCAAAACAACACGTATGGATAGGTCCGATCGATAACAATAAAAGCTTTAAGCGACACAAACATGATCATTCGAAAAGATTTGGTTAGACAACCAGTTTTACACGCAAAGAAGACCTTGCTACCACGAATTTACGATTCACTATACTCATTAACCAACAAAACATTCCAAAACTCTCCTACATATTAACTAAAGTATCTTTGAAAATAGTAATTCCCTAATTCTTAAAATGATCACAAGTTGTTAGGCATTGATTGCTTATCCAAAAAACCTTCCTTTCTCATCACAGTCTAACTTGGAAAGAATGTAGGAATCAATCCTCACATTTAATAACTACACACAGTAATAGTTCTATACGTAATTAGACTGAAATCAATAATATTATCAATAAAAAAGATATTTGTATTTCTGGACAAGAATAGAATAAAGATAAACTATTGGCATTTCATCGAACAACTTATAGACATGCTCAAAACAACCAGAACACATGCAAAGTTCAACTCATGAACACATGCAACAATGAATACATAAAGAAAAAAACTTCCATACATGAAGAAAAACGTTGAATCTGAACACGAAAAGTGTTATACCTTAAGCTTTGATCCATCCAATTACCCAGAGGCCATAATTTCCCTAAGCAATTATAAAAAAAATAAAAGAACATACACTCATTTGAAAAACAACTGCGAATCAAGAAGTGAAGAAACATTTACGGACTGAATACTAACCTCAAAGAACTTAAATCAAGAAGAGAAAAGACACGAAGAAAGGAACCTGAACAAATAAAGAAGATGAAAGATATAAAAGTTATCTTTAATGGTAAAAGATACTAACCCAACCAAAAATATACAATTTGACGTTTGACTATTGTGGTTAAATGACTAAAATACCTTAACTGATGAATATAATAGGAAGTAAAATGCTAGAAGCAATCAAGAGAATCCAGAGAACCTTACAAATCTTTTTATTTGTCCCTTCATCAATGGGCTGGTATTAAGCAACCACTTCAAAGTAACATCCTATTATGTTTCTAAAAGACCATATGGAAGAAGCACACAACTTTGGAAGAACATTGAAATATTCTTTTCCGTTAATGAAGGGATGTGTTTGCAGTATTTTATGAGGTTATTCAAATTGCTCACAAAATCAATAGTAAGAACGTACCTATACATTTGGTGTTCCATAAAATCCTCCTCCATCTTGAGAAGAGAATGTCGTGTCTCTTCTCCTAGTGCAGACCAAAAATCAACCAAAGTGTCAACAGAACGACTGGCAATATGCAAGGCACATGTTCCGCGGGTCAAATGACCTCTACCTTACCACATCATTCCTTGGCTAATCCACCCGCGGCCTCCACCCCCACATGCATCAGTATAAAGCAATTCACGCTCCGCTCTCTTGCTCTGGCACTACCAAAGACCTGATTGAGTAAAATGTGAGATACAAAAGCTTACCACTCCACGTAAAGAAAAAACAAAGCAACAAATATATAATTATATGACTAACACACATTTTGAAGGCCTTTTAGTGATTTTGAATACAAATAGCAATCCAAAAGAGTAAGTGTTCCAGCACGAGTAGTGGTTAGACCTCCCCAAGAATGTACAGAGGGATCTTGAATGTCATCAACAGACATGGATGTCAAGCAAAAAACTTCCATAATTTCATATTTGAGGTTCTGCTCCGTTGCAAGGAACCTGACCAACTACTGTAAAGATTTTCTATATATGACAATTTGCAAGAAACCCTCTAGAAGCAACCCATTGCAACTGGAGCATTACATATTTTTTTTGAGCTTGTTCAAAAAGAGTTTACTTATCAACTCTTAGAAGCTCTTGCCATGCTTGTGGCGATAGCTCACTCCAGAACTACAATAAATATAGAAATTCAATCACTACCAAGTTTCAGTTAATTCTATATCTTAAGACTTAAACAAATAATAAACTATTTGTATTTAACCGATACAAGAATGATATGTAAACTGCATCACCCGAATAGATAGATTGTTGAAAAAACATCACATAAAGTTATATTAAAAAAACTTAAAAATGGATCATAGTAGGGCTGTGCAACAGTTTAGAACCGGACCGAACCGAATCGGAACTCTTAAATGCGAAATATAAGAACCAGAACCGAACACGGCTCGGGTTCGGTTTGGAACCGGGTTAAACGATTCTCGTGTGAACGGTTCTAGTCGGAGCCGATTGTCAATTAAATTCTTAAAATAACAATTCAATGATACTTAATTATTGCATACTAAAATTCCACACTAAAATTTTCGTGGTTGAATGATATAACTCAAGGTTAAAGAAAAGTTTGCATTGGGGTATTCAAATAAAATTCGACAACCCTAAAGTACAATATTCAAATGGTGAACATTAGTATTAATGCTTTTAAATTTGTAAAAATTTAATTCTTGTGCCATAGGTTACAGTTCTAGCGGTCGGTTTTAGTAAGTTGAGAAGCTCTTTAATTAAATAGGGTTTTTAAAATATTTTATAATCCCAAGCGGTTCTTGAGGTTATTCAGCCGGAACAGTCGGTCTTAACCGGAACTTCCGGAAACCATTTTCACCCAAATTTAAGAATCGGAACCGGACCCTATATACAAAAATACGGTTCGGATCTAGCGGTTCCGGTTTGGTTCCCCGGTTCTGGCGGTTTGAAACCGTAAACTTCTATCCCTAATCATAAATTTCAACCTTTTTTAGTTTTGTTATGAGAATTCAAGCATTTGTTCATCAAAACAATAAACTGTTATTTTTCGCTTTCTTTTCTCTCAAGAGCCTACAACCAATTCCAAACATGGATATTAATAAATATAAACTTAGAAAAAATAAACCATTCATATTTATCTCTTTTTCCAATTTTGCAGCATATGTTAACAACGAATAATGGATGTTTCTTATTTTACACTATAGTAGATGACCCTTCATAAAGCTATATTGATAAAAGAAAAAGCAGAATATACAAAGTAATTGAGTTTAGACACTCAAATTCCAATCATGTGTTTAGTTTTAAAATGTATAATCTCGTTGTCCTTCGGTACTTTATACTATTTATTTTTTCTAATTTGAAAAAGTAGATGAATCGAGACGAATCTATTGATTACAACTACAAATCGAAGAATGTAGACATAAGAATGAATGGCGGGTACTTGTGAAACTGAGGGCAATTAAGTCGATGATAAAACCAAGTAACTGAAACATCTTCTTCTGGAAATCCATCATGATAACCCTAAAACCACTACCAACCCTTAAACGATGTACATAAGTAGATTCATTAAAAACAGAAACAAAAATAAAAAGCAAAATGAACCATATCTTCGATTTTCAAGTGAGTTTCCATCGTAGCATTTTAAAGCACTGAATCTCCATGAAGATGATGAAGAATATGTGCCGGTGAAACCCCAGTCACCATGTCGTCATTAACGTCCTGCAAGAACACAATTAAACAACGAAATTGAGTTTTGTCACCACATGTATTTGATGAAGCGAAAAAATTATATTGAAAATTGCTTCATCATGTCAAATAAGGGCAAGTGACCGTCTTAACTTTCTTAATTTTTTATATTGAAAATTACCAAGAAGATAACAGCAGAAACGCAAATAGTAACAATCGAGAATCATCAAAAAACCCCAAATCCATGAACAATCTCAGATATTAGATGAATGTTAGCAAATCAAACGTCATGGTGTCGAATAAAATCCGTGTTGAACATTGAAAATCACATGTAGTGGCGTAGATTACTTAATTTCAAACTTACCTTGAGGGTTTGGCATCGATTGTTTATAGATGCAAGTCAGGGTTTTCAAACTACAAAAGGACAGAGTCAAAGAACATATAGATTCGTTACTCTTAAGGCCACCACCACCGTCACCATACTCGTACAAATGGAGTTAGTTTGAAGATCAAGAACATACCTGGATTCAAGTGAGGAGTATATATATGCCGATTAAGAGATCTCCGGGATGCAATGCTTGAAGACGAAACAATCTAGGGTTTCGATGAAGATTGGATCAGAAGGGAGAAGAGAAGAGGAGTGCAGGAGAAAGAGGAGATTTAGGGTTTTTTTTAGGACAGAGGAGAATAAAGCGATGGGAAAAAATAAGGGTTATGAAGTTTATATATGATCCGAAATCATGGGTCGGTTATATCATCAATCAAGATCCGCGTCTCATATTTTGACCCGAGACGTTTCCTGCCAAAACCAATTCTGAGAAGCTCTAATAACATGCCACCTCAGCCCAAATTTTTTTAATTTATTATATATAACTAGGTGTAGTACCCGTGTAACCACACGGGTAGGTTTAGTAATGATCGAAATCAAATACTAAAAAATAGATTATAATATATCATTTAAATTTTGGTCTTTATTTCTATATCTTTATTGCTTATATTTTAATATTTGAAATACTTGTATGGAAAAGATGATATACGAGTAAATTAATCTAACATTGAGAACTTCGTGAAACCTTTTATGTTATATGTACTAACAAAATTTATATAAAAAAAGGAGTGGACATACTCGATCATATGTTATTATATGCTATTAAAACATTGTAAGGACTTAATGATTATGCATTTATATGTTTCAAGTTACACTAAATATATATATATATATATATATATATATATATATATATATATATATATATATATAAGAGATATGATTTTGATTTATTGTATCGTGATAAGCCAATACAAATATATATATATATATATATACATATATATTTCTTACAAGTGATGAAAAAAATCTAATTTTATAAGGTTGTATCATAACCTATTTATTTGATGACATGTTATATAGTCATGCATTGTATAATCTAATGTATATATTATGTTCAATATGTTATAAATTTGGAAGGGAACATCAAAGTGACCAGAGTTTTGGTGTATGATCACAAGCTATAAAAATGATTGAATTGTGGTCAATGTTTATATAAAAAGACACCTGGAGTGTCTAACTTCTCAAAGCTTATTACGAGTTTATCGCAGCTTGTAAGATTTTAAACCAATAAGTATAAATGTCTCGGTTATATAACTACATATCGATTTATATCATCTGATGAGAAAAATATATATATCATAATCCATTGAGCAAAACAATTTCCATCGTCAAATATTATATATATGCTATTGAAGTACCAAGATTGTTAAAAAATATATATAAAGTTTGAAACAACAAGCATGAAAGTTCTGTGGTTCTAATCCATTCCCTGATGTGAATGTGATAATATAATGATTAATTCAAAGGTTATGATCATATACATAACTAAGAAAATTGTAATGATGTCACCATGAATGTTGTATGGGTATAATCTATTCCCCGAATAGAATGTGATGATATAATAATTGGTGTAAAGTTCGTGATGATGGTAATTGAGGAAATTGTTATGATGATCATGTGATAAGATCAACCATGTTAATAGTGCAATGACTATACAATGATCGTTATAAAGGTCATGATCATGGTAACTGAGCAAATTGTAATAATCCTCATGTTGACAACCATTTTAATATTGAGATGGACCACCAAAAGTGGCAAACTAAGGAATGACCATATAAAATGATGGTTTAAACCTTGAAGTTATAATACATTCTCTCGTATCTTATATTTTGTATTACATACATGCAAGTAATACATATGCGATCATAATCCAAAAGTTTATTGATCATAATTATTTAGTTAGTTGGCATGACCGGTTAGACCACACGGAGTCATTAATGATGATGTGAAAAATATTGAAGAAACAGAAGATTCATCTTGATAACTATACATGTCATGTTTGCTCTTAACTGAAGTTAAGTATTGATCAACAAAAGTAGGGTGTGAATCCCTAAATATTCTGGAAATGATAATGGAAATAAATATACAAACATGATACCATTTAGTATTTTAAAATGGATGCATCCTCTAAATGGTTATCAAATCCACAACCTGAAGCTTGTGTGATTATGGCTTAGCTAATGTGATAGCAAGCATATTAATCCAGATTAGTATATTTATTTGATAATAGTGATTTTGATTCCCAAGTTATTAACGGTCATTCAAATAAGTGTTATTGTTGAGATGATCACTAAATATCTACTATTGGTTACAAAGCCAATGATCATGAGAGGAGCAAAAGTTCATTTAGGTACATGTAATTTTATATATAGTACCATAAATTCACATCAAGCCAAAGTTATAGTTATCCCCATACAGTTGGTTTTTGGTCAGGAACCAAAGATGTCTCATCAAATATTTTGGTTGTGCGACATATATTGAAACTCATCCACCACACCGCACAAAGATGAGACTTCTAAAAAGTTTGAGAATATGTTGGGTATAAATAATCGTCTATGATTAAATACTTAAAGCCATTAGTGAGAAATTTTGTTTATGGCTCATTGGTTTTCACTTTAATGAATGAATGTTCCCAACATTAGGGGGAGATAACAAGCAGTTAGAAAGTGAAAAGTAAAATGAATTATCATGTCATCTTGATCCTTACACTATAAACTATGAACTAGAAGTTTAAAGTATAATTCATTTACCAATATTAAAGAACAAATTACTAGACAAGTTCACTGACCTAAATAGAGTGACTAAGTAAGTCACATAATCAACTGCTTATGCTCTAGTTATATTTGTGTCCCAAGAGGACAACCAAATATTTTTGTAATGAGTCTATTGCACGCCTAAAGCGTGGTAGAATAGTTGATTCCAATAATAAAATTCCTCGAAAATTGGAGCAAGTAATTAAGATGGTCAAGTCGAGGTTATAGTAATAAGATCTCCTGAAGAGACAATAGACATGATGGTTCAAGAAGAACCTCAGGTACCTGAAAATAAAGAGATCTCGATAAGTTGTATCATGTCTACATATGTATGGAATCTAAATAAAGACGTCGTTATACTTTTGTATATAATGTAGCGCTTATAATGATTAAATGATGAGGATCAAGATTTAAGATCTGCCTATGAATGAATATTAAGAAATGATTGGCCAAAATGGAAAGACACAAATAAGGCAAAGCTGAATTCTCTAACGACATGGAAAGTATCTGGACCAATAGTACATACAACCGAAGTTGTAAAATATGTTGGACATAAACGGATCTTTTATGCGAATTATGTCAAAATTAAATTGAGTGATATAAAGAAAAATTGGTGGCACAATAATTTTCGCAAAGACTTATGATTGATTATGAGGAGACGTTTTCTCCGGTGGTGGATGCATTGACTTTCCAATATTTTATTAGTCTGGTAATATAAAGAGAGAATTGATATTCGTCTTATGAATGTTATGTATCACTTGATACTGAAAGTTTACATGAAAGTCCCGAAGGATTAAATGATATAGGTCATGTAAAGTAAGTTCTCGAGAACAATGTGATCATTTATGCATATTCAGATTTGAATAGGCTATGATTATTTTACATGTTGGATATAATTGGAACTCCTGATGAGTTTCTAAAGCAATTGAGTGCTTAAAAGGTTAATTGAAACATCTTAACGATGTAATACTTGTGCACAAAGAAACATACTTAGAAAACTTGTACCGGGTGATTGTGATATCTCAATAAATAGTGTACACACATGGTACAATATGGATTTTGGAGATAAAAGCAAGTGTTCATGACATTTTCACTTGAGCTTATTGTCATGATATAACCTTTGTCAAGCGAAGAGACATTGGAATGAGTTCAAAGAAACATTTAAGGTATAAACGATATTTAATTATATTTTACTAACCCATCAAAACAAGTTTGGTTAGTCTTTTAGATGCAGGAATGTAACGAATGTCACGAAACACAGTCGTGGACATATGATAATTTTTGGAAAGAGGCACCTAAAGTCTCGTTAGAAGATTATACAACATTGCTCAATATAAAGGATTGCACATTAAGGGATCAAGCGACAAATCATTCGCTACTAAGGCTTTATTCGACTTTCAAGGAAGATGGACACACGTCACATAAAGGATACATGTTAAAATGAGGGGGAGAGTTATTCAAGTTGCACTCTTTTTCCCTTAACTAAGTTTTGTCCCATTGGGTTTTCTTAGTAAGGTTTTTAATGAGGCAAGATACCTGATCCAGAAGTATTAGGGAGAGATAATACGTGCTGCACTCTTTTTCCCTTAGCTGAGGTTTTGTCCCACTGGGTTTTCCTAGCAAGGTTTTTAACGAGGCAGCATCACCAAGCGTATTAAAGATAGTATATCATTGTGTGGATAGTCAAGGGGGAGTGTTATGAATGCATCCATTATTAGTGACTATCCACATTTCTAACTCCCATGTCACATTTATATTTGTATTAATGTTATAGCCTATATATAGTGGCTCATGTATTTTGTATGAGACACATCAATAAGAAATCCATCTCCCATTCTCCCATTCTTCTCTATACATTGATAGTAGGTCGTTGTTTCACAACAATATTGTCATTGCATTAAATTTTTTTTATTTGTGTTATGATATAATATAATAGTGTAGCATAATATTACATGTAATGCAATCTAATATAATCTTCTAATCTAATCTAACTTATAATAAAAGCCTTCATATTAATGACACATGACATTCTCTTCTTCAACCTTATAAATTTTATTTATAATTATTTAATTAATAAATTTCTTTTAATATTAATATTAATAACTAATATATAGATATCATTTATTTTTATCCTTATATCTTTATCTAAGATTAATAAATAACTTCAATTTTGCAATTTTTTTAGTTTTAACCCAAAGTTTTTCATCTTTTGCAATTTAATCCCAACTCTTTTTTATTTTCAAATTTGGTCCACCATACTTATCATCTTTTCCAAGTTTTTCGTTTCGTTCTAAATTTTGTGAGCTAATGCACCGCATCGTGTGCGTGGGGTTCAACATTTTCTGGGTATATTTTTTCCCATTTGACTGTTCTGTCGCAGCACATCTATTGTTTTTCGTTTAACAAGTTCGACCAACGCGTGGGTCCTGGATTGACTTAGTTATTTTTTTCTATGTTTTACATTTCAGTTTAATTTCTCTGTAACAAGCGTTCATGATTCAAAGATTTTACGTCTGCTTTTCGCTCGGCGTTATTTTTTTAGTTTTTATTTAATTTGTTTTTACGAGCTTTTCCGATGTTGGTGGTCGTTGACAGTGGTATAGCATTGGTACTATTTGACACAGTTTTACAACAACCGCTGCAATGCAGGGGCTTAATACTAGAATGGTGTAACATAATATTAGATATATCTAAAAAAGACATATTGTTGGTTTTTTTATTATTTAACTTAACTTAATTTAAATTCAACATTTTTTTCCTTAGGAGATAGATAATGAGAAAACTAAGAAAAAACAAAACACATTTTTTTTTACAATTTTTTGCTGTAAATCTATGATTTAAAATACAAAAAAAAGTATTACATATGTGTAACACTACAAATAAAACCTAATCCTACCCCAAAAACCTAAACTAAACCGTAAACTTAAACCTCCAAAAACCTAACCCCGTCCCCCACAACTTAAAAACTAGAGTAAACTGCAATTTTACCCCCTGAGGTTAGGGGTCATTGGCACCCTTACCCCCCCTAACGAAATAATTGCAATTTTACCCCCCACTGTTCACTGTTATGTCGCAACCTTACCCCCCGACCTCAAATTTGTTGACTAATCTGTTGACTATAACTTGAAATGACTATATTGCCCTTTCATATTAACCCCTGTGTTTTGTGCACTCTGTGATATTACCCCCCTGCCACCACTGCCACCGCCATTCACCACCACAACCACCACTGCCACCTCCAACCACCACCACAACTTAATATCCCTTTCATATATAACACCACCACTACTTCCGTCACCGGAAACCTGCAACTCCGGTCATCTTCTCCAACGACTGCCACCACTGCCACCTCCAGCCACCACCACAACCACCACTGCCACCTCCGATCACTCCGCCTTCATCCAGCGCACATCCCCCTTAATTGAAAGAACTGAACTTAGGTATGCTCAAATTCTTCAATATTTCTTGCGTTTCTGTAAATTTTTGTTTTGTGATTTCGTAAGTTATTGAAAGTTAAATTTTCAGTGTGCGAAATCTCATTGTTTGATCTGAAAAATGTTAATGTTACAGATTCGGTTATAATTTATGAACAGGGGGTTTTAAAAAATTGAACCTGAATCCAAAGTTTAAAAAACGTTTTACCTTTTTTGCCCTTCTTGTCTTCTTCCCCAAAACTTGTGTAAAGAACTACAGGCAACACAGTTAATTGATGGTGAAAGTGATTCCACACCAACACTAGTTCCTAACAAAACTAATAACACACAGCTAGCACCAACATTCCCCCAAATTCATACAATCAAATCACCAATAAAATCAGATACATTACAGATTCAACATCTAGCACCTTACACATCACTCAAACTATAATAAACCCTAACCCTACAACCAATTTCATCCGTACAACCTAATACATTATCATCACTCCACAAGCAAAATCGGAAACTAGAAATTGAGATCAAAATATCAAATACCTGATGAAGATTAGTGTAATTGAACTCTTCTTTGAGCAAAGGGACAATCTTTTCTTGGTACGCTGTTTTGAGACGGTTAACCTTATCCGCTTCCGATTTCTCCACCAGCACTATCCCTGCCGCCGCTTCCGCCTTCACCGATAAGCCTCCGTGGCGGTTTCCGAACGACGGAGATAAGCGTACGGATGTTACCGCCGGCAATTGAGAGATGAATGAAAAAGCAGAGGATTGCAAAAGCGTCATTGGAGGTGTGTGTGTTTAAAGATAAAACAATTAAGTGGTGGTTGTGGTGGTGGCTGGAGGTGGTAGTGGTGGTTGTGGTGGTGAATGGCGGTGGCAGGGGGTAATATCATAGAGTGCACAAAACACAGGAGGGGGGGTAATATGAAAGGACATTATAGTCATTTCAAGTTATAGTCAACAGATTAGTCAACAAATTTGAGGTCGGGGGGTAAGGTTGCGACATAACAGTGAACAGTGGGGGGTGAAACTGCAATTATTTCGTTAGGGGGGGGGGTAAGGGTGCCAATGACCTCTAACCTCATGGGGTAAAATTGCAGTTTACTCTAAAAACTAACTCTAAAAGCTAAAACCAAACCTATGACTAAATTATATGTGCAATGTAACATATGTTGCACATATGTAATAATAATTTAAAAAAAAATTATCTTAAAATGCTAGTTTTATAGCCAAAAAATATAAAAAAATATTATTGTGTTTTTTAAGTTTTTTTTTATAGATTTTAGTTTTCTCATGATTTTTTATTTTTTCCTCGTAGGTTTCTAATGATTTTTTATTAGGGAATTGGTCGGTAATAATCCCACCAAGACCTTATTGGCCATTAATAATCTCACCTCAGAATATTCCCCCCACCAGTCCCACCTTTCACCTATTTTTCCTACAGTGGTCCGCCGTTAAAAAAACTTAATGGAGTTAAGCTTTTTTCCAAATTGCAAACAAATTTTTAGGACTTTTGATCAGAACGATGATACGAGTCCATTGATGTAAAACTTACTTCGAAATGGTGCTCCAAGTGACTTGATTTTGGTTAATTGGAAATTTAAACACCCGAATTGAAGTGTCGTTTTCATCGTTTGAAGCACCGTTTCCAGACAAGTTTTATATCAATGGATTCGTATCGTCGTTCTAATCAAAAACTCTAAAAAGTCTGTTTGTAATTTGGAAAAAAACTTAACTCCGTTAAGTCTTTTTAACGGGGGACCATTGTAGGAAAAATAGGTGAAATGTGGAACTAGTGGAGTAAATATTCTGAGATGAGATTATTAATGGTTAATAAGGTGTAGATCGAATTATTACAGGCTAGTTTCTTTATTTTTTATTTTTTCCTCGTAGGTTAAGGTATCGATTTGATTGATCTCCTATAGGTCCACTCCCCTCTATTTTCGATTCGAATTCCCAAATCATATATGATTCCCCTTCCAATTAGGGGTGTTCTTTTTATCCGAAACCCGAAACCCAAACCCGACCCGATGCCACCCGACCCGAAAAAATATGATATCCAAATTACCCGAACCCGATAAATAGTTAAACCCGAACCCGATTGACATTATTCGGTTCGGTGAATGGATATTATTTTGGAATATCGGGTCACCCGAAAAACCCGAAAATCTTGAAAAGCATTTTCAAATCCCAATATGTTCTAAGTTAATTGAGAGTTGGGAGGTGGGGAAATGGGATTATCTTTGGTTTGTGTGTTTTGTCTTATCCCATATGTAAATATCTTTGGTTTGTGAGCATAGTAGTCTGCCATACACGTCCCTATCTATTTAGAAATTTCAAAAGTTAAATATCATATGTATATGTATATGTTATCTATTTACAGATTTCTAAAGCTATATGATATGTATTTTATCTATTTACGTTTATATATATTCAAAAGCTTATAAATTTCAAAAGCTAAATATCATATGTATCTTTATCTATTTATGTTTATAAATTATCTAAATATTATATATTATTTAATGCATATATTTTGTGTATTTATTATTATTATTATTATTATTATTATTATTATTATTTTAGGTATTATTTTTAATATAAATATTGTACGTTTTTTTTACTTTTCTAGTTTATGGAAGAAGTTTTAGTTAGTGGTGTGCATCCAAATTTATTTCATATATTAATTCTAATAATATATAAATAATAAATTTCTTTAGTAGGTATAAATATATATATATATATAAAAAATCAACAGTTTATAAAATCAACAGTTTTTATAGATTTAAATTAACTCTCAACTATACTCTTATCAATTTTGTTTATATTCAAATCCTTTATCTTATGGATAAGCATCATAGTAAAAATTAGTTTATATATGCATATATATTCTATAAATCAAATGATAATAATCATCTGCTTGATTATACTATCGATGTCAATAAAACTTTGACAATCTTGCAATCAATTGCATTCAAGTTTCGAATTCGTTACTACTTTCAAAAATCCAGTTTAAAGGTTTGATCTTTTACTCTTTATTTGAGATCAGAATGTTATTTATTTTCGTTTCATTGAGAAGTTGCATCTATAACGTTATACTTTTGATTTACAGATGTCAGGATACGATTCAGCTGAAGAACGGAGAGTTGACCTTGACAGCGATGACCAAATTCCACCAACAACCGAACCAGTTACCAAGAAACGTAAAGTATACAAAGAAAGATCAGTGGTGTGGAATGATTTTAAAAAGTACAAAGATGAAAACGGTATTGAAAGAGCAAGATGTATTCATTGTAGCAATACGTACAAGTGTGCATCAAAAAGTCAAGGTACGTCTAATCTTCGCACACATTTAAAAGGTTGTGCCCCGTACTTAGCTAAAAAAAGTGGTGGACAAACACAAATCATATTTGGGGTTGACAATAAAATGACTGCTTGGAAATTTGATCAAAAAATCGTTAGGAAGGGTCTAGCCTATATGATAATAGTTGAGGAATTACCGTTTCGTTTTGTAGAAAGGAAGGCTTTTAGGTATTTCATGAGCCTAAGTCAACCATTATTCAAAGTTCCATCTAGAAGCACCATTACAAGAGACATATACAATATGTTTCTAGAAGAAAAAAGAAAAGTACGTGATTTTATAAAAAATAATGTGGGTAGGATTTGCCTGACAACAGACACATGGACTTCTAATCAACAATCCAGTTACATGTGTCTAACCGCTCACTTCATAGATAATGAGTGGAAATTAAGGAATAAAGTCTTGGCCTTTTGTCTCCAAGAGAATCACCGTGGTGTGGATATTGGGAAAGCAATTGAAAAATGTTTACAAGAATGGGAAATTGAAAACATTTTAACAGTTTCAGTCGACAATGCTAGTGCGAATGATGTTGCAATAGATTTCTTGAAAAAGGTTTTCCAAAATTCAAGCAAGTGTCTTCTAAATGCTAAATGGATACACATTAGGTGTGTTGCACATATTATAAACCTAGTGGTCCAGGATGGAATTAAAAAGGTTGATAAGTCGGTTAATAAAATTAGGTGGGCGGTTTGGTGGATTAGGAAATCACCTTCAAGGATTGACAAATTCAACGAATTTGCTAAAGTTGTTAATGCCAATACACAGAAACACCTACTTTTAGACGTACCAACTAGATGGAACTCTACATACCTTATGTTGGAGGTTGCCCAATCTTATGAGAAAACATTTGAGAGATATGATATTGAGGAGTCTGTTTTTAGAACTGAACTTGAAAAGGCGGGCCATAATGAAATTAAACCTGAAGATTGGCAAAGTGTTAGAACTTTGTGCCATTTTCTGAAACCGTTTTATGATATTACTCAAAGGGTCTCAGGGACACATTATGTAACGTCAAATTCATGCATAGATGAGATCTACCAAATTCGTGACATATTAGATAAGGCTATTGGCAGTAATACTCTTTGTCAGATTGCAATGACAATGAACGAAAAGTTCCGGAAGTATTATGGCGACATAAAAAAAGTTAACTTGTTGTTATACTTCGCTCTAGTTCTAGACCCAAGGAACAAAAAGCACTACTTGAATTTACTTTTTATTGATCGTTACGGAAAAGAGTTGGCGGAGAAGAATTTGAAAATTGTTATGGATTCTATGAGTGAATTATATAATGAGTATATTAGAATTCATTCCCAATGTTCAAGTACAACTACAACTACCGAGTCTTCAGCTTCATCTACATTGGGTAAACGTCAAAACCCTGAAGATACGACATCAAAATCACATTTAAGAAACAAACTCAGGGAACAAATGCAAACACAAACAGTTGAACCTGTCGGTGAGTTAGACAAATTTTTGACTGAAGGTTTTGAAAAGGATTCGGGGAACTTCAATCTTTTAGAATGGTGGAAAGTTAATAGCCCGAGATTCCCGATTTTGTCCTTAATGGCTAGAGACTTATTCGCCATTCCAGTGTCAACGGTGGCTTCAGAATCTGTTTTTAGCACAAGCGGGAGAGTTTTGGACCCGTATAGGAGTTCTTTGACTCCTAGGATTGTTCAAAGTTTAGTTTGCACCCAAGATTGGCTACGAGATGGTTCTACTTCAATTCAAGGTCTCTTAGATGAAGAAGATTGGGACACAATTCAAGAAATCGATAAAGGTACATTTAATTATTAATATGTTTTGTAATTTTTTTCATTTTAGAATACGTAACCTTGCTATTGCTTATTTTAATTGAATTTTATTTAACATAGCATTGGATACGGAGGAGAATACATGAAGTTGGCAACACAAATTGAAGAGTGAAGATGAATATGAAACTTATTTTTATGCTTTTTTTATTGATATGTTTTGGTTTGATTATTGGTTGATACTTGATACAGTTTGAGTTTTGTGGTTTGTTTTATTAAATAATTAACTCTTAGTTTGGCATTCTACTTTTTATGATATCGTTGTTGATCATGTTTATAAATACAGTTAGTTAAAAGAAAAGTTATAGGGCATGCATCAATAAAGTTGAAAGTATCATCTTAATAATAATTTAATAATAGATAAATAAAAAGGTTGAAGATATACAAAGGGTACATTGTGATAAATATATGCATGATGTATGTATGTGTTATTATTTAAATCATCAAAAGAGTTCTTTTGAGGCTGAGTTGGTGAAAAAAATAAAACTATCAAATTCCAAACAAATCTTCAGAAATGTTCACACTTTCTAGTTATTAGCAAGTTATGTTTTTTATGATGGTTCTACAATTTTCAAAATATTATATCCCTAGAAAAGATATTTTAGAAGGCTTTAAAATTACAATAGTAAGAATCACAAAACAAATCTAATAATGATTATTTTCACTTCTCGATGTCACCTATAGCTTTTGTCTGTTAAAAAAAAAACCTATAGATTTTGTACATCCATGGTATTTGTGTGCATGTTCTGTAACATGACAAGTCAAAATTACAAATGGTAGCCTCCACAAGAGTTGCCCGCATCAATTTGAACCCGAAACCCGACCCGATAAAACCCGACCCGAACTAACCCGAGAAACCTTTACCCGAATCTAATATGGTTTGGTTATCGGATAAAATATCTAGCCTAGAAAACCCGAGAAACCCGACCCGAAAAACCCGAAACCCGAGAACCAAACCCGAAGAACACCCCTACTTCCAATTGCATGCAACTTGGACATGCATATGCATAGGTACCAAATTTGTAAACGTTACTGTTTCAATAGTCAGCATCGAATTATTATTATTATTTTCTTTAAATATAAAAAATAGTATTAAAAGACCAAACTTTTTTTTTTTATTATTATTTCACATACCCCATTTTAACTCTAATAATTTAATCCAGTGATCTAATAATTTGGGTTTTTTTAATTTCACAAGATTATTAACATTAACAGACTAACACAGTTGCAATGAAGCAGATTTGAATATACTATACATTGTTGGACGATATAATGCAGGGAGATTTACTGGTACATTCGATCTTTAATTCTGTTTTTATCGATAGATGTATGTGTGTACGCATTGGGTTTCTCCGTCATTGATTCCCTTTTTAAAATTAATTTATGTGATGATCTTGAGGACGTTTTTGATCGTTGATTTGCATCGGCATTGATGTGTGTATTGGATTTCTGTTATTTGATCTTGGTTATGTGTGGTAATTGATGTGTGATTTTTGGTTTTATGAATTGGGGAAATGGTGCATACCAGGTGTTTGATGATATGCAACACAGAGGATTTGTAAAACTGAGGGGTTGTAATGTTGTATGATTTGTTTTTTGTTCTTTTAGTTCACTGAAAATGGTTTTGAATGGAGATCAGTTTCTAGCTTTTTAGGGTCCACATATCATTCGAGTTCGTAGAACTGTTGCCGACCGCTGTCCTATCACATCTCTAAAGTTATATGGGTCGTATAACTGTTGCAGACCACCTTAAACCACTCGTAAAACGGCTCGTATAAAACCTTTTATTTTGTCATACAGGCTGTATAACCTTTTCTATAATGTTATACGGCCCGTATAACTGTTGCAGACCACCTTATGGGACTCGTAAAAGGGCTACTATAAAACCTTTTATTTGTCACACGGGCCCGTATAACCTTTCTTTATAAATTTACGATTACTTGACAACCTTTTAGCTTGTGTTGAGATGAAAATGTGTTGGCACAGGAGATATATGATTCTGACACGGGAAGTGAGTTTTATCGTAAGATTATTCAATTTTTATGTAGGCATGGTACTGAATTTGATTAGCACAACCGTGTCTCGAACTTCCATATTGGTACTTAATCTGAGGTAAGGTAACCTGTTCTTTCTTGATGACTAGATCCGATTAATACGAGTGTTTATATCACTCCATTTCTTTGTGTCTTCAGATGCGGTTTCTAGGTCCGAAAGAATGCATAATGATCATCATCTCGGGGAATCGGGAGCACAGAGAGTGTCACAAATCCTTTGGTCTACTGGAAATCTCGATGAACCAATTCCTAGTGGTTTCTATTCTATATTATCCGTAAGTATGCAAACAGCAAAATTGTAAACCATCGTAAAAATATGGTTTATTGCAAACCAATTAAAATGTATTTATATTATACAGGAAAAAAGACTTAAGGAGAAATACGAAATGATTCCGTCTCTTGAAGAGCTACATGCCTTAGAATTAGAAGGGTTTAGGCTCAATGTAATCGTCGTTGACATGCAAAAAGATAAGAAAGTGACAATGTTGCAGCAGCTGGCTTTGACTTTGGCTAGAGGGTTGACTTCTAACCCGGCTGCAGTTATTAAAAAGCTAGGCGGATTGGTGCGTTATGCTACTTGTCTATTATCTAGGGCTGTAAACGAACCGAACGAACACGAACGAACACGAACAAGATCATGAACATGTTCGTTCATTAAAGAATGAACATGTTCATGAACGGTTCACGAACGCTTACCGAACGAGATTTCTTGTTCGTTCATTAAGGAAAATGAACATGTTCATGAACTGTTCATAAACACTTACCAAACCTAGACGAACGCAAACAAACCGAAACAATTGTTCATGCACATAAATGAACACAAACGAACGTTATATGTTCATTTAAAAATACAATCTACATTTTTCATCAGAAAGAAGATTATGAAGAATCCACCAAAAATAAATAGATACTTAACATATTCAACACAAAACTTAAGAAGTTTATCAAGCTTTAACACAAACTGAAATTGAAATGATCAAACGAGGGATGTTGGTGGAGACATATAGTATAACTATGGTTTCAAATTTTAAAAATTAAAGCTGGTAAAATAATAATATAACATAAAAAAAAAACATTTTAACGAACGAACACAAATGAACGTAAATAAGTGAATATAAATGAACACATTCCCAAACGTTCACGAACATAAACGAACGAACGCAGCCTCTGTTCATGTTCGTTTGTTTAACTTATCAAAAAGAATTTCTTGTTCTATTCGTTTACAGCCCTACTATTATCCCCTTCTATTGATTTTGCTACTTTTATTTTTTATATTTATGATAAGATGACACGTTGTTTAGGTTTGTGATTTCTATAAACTCCCGAATGTGGAACTAAGTTACGCGAAAGGGGCATGGGAGGAAGTGTACAACGTACACAACCAGGGTATTCAGATGTTGGGTCAAATAAAGCACGGTTTTTGTCATCCCCGTGCTGTTCTTTTCAAAGTTCTTGCAGATACAGTCGGTATTGACTGTAGGCTTATGGTGGTAAGTTTAGATCTCCATTTCTCCATTGAGTAAAATGCCATTTTCGTCCCTGAGGTTTGGTCACTTTTATGACTTTCATCCAAAGTTTTGTTTTTTCACATCTAGATCCAAATGGTTTGAAATCTTTGCCATTTTCATCCGACTCGTTAACTCCATCCATTTTTTAACGTCAAGTCAACGATATTTCCGTCTTTTAATCTTATCATTTTGATAGAAATAAACAAAACAAATAGCTAAAATGACGAAAATACCCTTGACTTAACTTTAAAAAGTGGATGGAGTTAACGAGTTGGATGAAAATGGCAAGATTTCAAACCTTTTGGATCCAGATGCGAAAAAACAAACCTTTGGACGAAAGTCGCAAAAGTGGCCAAACCTCAGGGACGAAAATGGCATTTCACTCTTTTTCCATTTTTTGATTTATTTTTCTAATTTGTTTTCTGTGTTTAGGGTTTACCGAAAGAAGGAGAATCGGAGAGAATGGATTCACACAGGCATGTGTCTGTTATAGTGGAACTGAATTCTAATGAATTACTAGTTGATATAGTGAGGTATCCGGGGCATTTGGTGCCGTTTTCAACAAAGGCGGTATATATGTCTCATGTTTACGTCATTGGTCAAGGTGATTCCGGAGAGAATGATTCAGGTGATTCACCTACGGAACCAAACAGTCCTGTTCATGGTGCTGCAGAACAGTCAGATGAATGGTATTGAAATAAGCTTGCACGTTTCCACTATTTGTAATGTAATTTTAAGTAAATTGGTTTTTAATAATTCAAACTATTACCCATTGGCCGATAATGAAGTTAGGGGCGGAAGGAGTTACTTTTCCAATTAGAGTGGGATTGCCTTTGACGACTAAAGTGAAAGCTAGGAGTGTTATTAGTACGGGTACAAACGAGCCGATGCGAACTCGAGCTTGACTAGGCTCGAGCTTGAGCTCGTTTAACTTATGAAAGCTCATGCTCGAGCTCAGATCGATTCGAGCTTTATTTCTAACGCTCGAGCTCGGCTCGTAGATTGTTTTTCAAGCTCGGGCTCGGCTTGTAGATTGTTTTTCAAGCTCGGCTCGGGCTTGGCGTGTATATTATTTATTAATTTATTTATATCAATTATAACGATTATTTTATATATAACTTAGTTATTTTTTCATAATTTTATAAACAGTCATTATTATTATTTAAATTTATATTTAACATATTAATTAGAAATTATATAAATAGTGGGCTTGTTTAGGATCAAGAGCCGGTTTAAGCTCGATAAGCGAAGCTCAGGCTCGAGCTCGTTTAAGCTCGGCTCGTTTCAAGCTATTTTCGAGTCTCCAGTAGCTCGTGAGTTTGTACCTCTAATCATTAGTCACATTGCCGGTGTGGATTTTTATCAATAGATCATAGTTTGAATTATTAAAATCCAATTTGCCAAATAATTAAAGATAGAAATATGTAAACATTTCATATATATAACTGAGTTTAGTTTTTTCATAGTTTCTTGAATCTGTAACATTAGTTACTTGTACAGCTCATTGCCTGGTGAACACAACAAGAATGCACTTACAGAACAAAGCACTCCCAGTTCAAGGTTCTTTTTTCTTTCTCCTCTCTAATCTGTTACGTATACTTATATATTTTAAATCAACAATATGTTTATTTTTTGAATTCGTTTTTTATTGTTTGACTCTTCAGTCCAGAGCACTATCTATTTCGAGGGCATGGAAGATCTATTCTAGGCGGTCAAAGAGATACTACCAGAGAGCCTGGAAATGAAATGGCAGTATCAAGGTTCTATTACTTATTTTTTTTAATAAAAAATAACTTTTGTAATTTTTTTTAAGGAAAATTGTATTTAGTAATCCCAACTCTGACATATTGGCCGGCAACATTCCCAACTAAGAAAATGTTTTGTGATAGTTCCAACTTTTAACCTATTTTCCTTTAGCAATCCCATACTAACCAAAAGTTAACCCAGTTAGTTTTTGCTGACGTGAACTGCTTATGTGGCAAATAAGTTAAAGTTTTGATGACATAGACTGCTTAGGGTGTAAGGGGCGCTCCACCCAGGTGGAGTAGTCCCCTCTCCACCCTAGCCAATGCTACTCTGCCATGTCAATCCCCCTCTCCACGCCCCATTTTGCACTCAAACATAAGAGGTGCTCCACCCGTTGGAGTAGTCCAAATTCATTTTTCTTTAATTTTTTTTTATTTTTAAAATTATGCATAATAATTAAAACATGTTGACGCCTCTTCTTGTTTTTTCATCCAATTTGGACGCTTTATCTTTCCTCCCTTGCTTCTCGGTTCACTTGCTCCACCAACATCTTCGTCTTCATCTTCATATTCTCTTCGCCAAGATCTTCATCTTTATCCAAATTACATTCTTGCGTTTTGGGCACAACATCTTCGTAGTCGATGTCCATCGTAAATCGGGAGCAAGTGTTCAACATTCTCTCATGGTGATTGAATTGTTGGGCTCCTATATACAAACGGGTCGAATGAGGTTTGCGCTTCCATGGAATATTCTAACCGACCTGGTGCGACCATTGT
The DNA here is from genome assembly GCF_002127325.2 of Helianthus annuus. Taxonomy (NCBI): domain Eukaryota; kingdom Viridiplantae; phylum Streptophyta; class Magnoliopsida; order Asterales; family Asteraceae; genus Helianthus; species Helianthus annuus. The sequence goes on from NC_035447.2 coordinate 64,060,486, forward strand.
TGGACCGTGTGGGTGTGAAACTAATAGTGGTGGAAAATTTGGTTGAGGTTGGGTGTAAAAAGTCGGTTGTGAAGCTTGGGAGTAAAAAAGTTGAGGTTGAGGATCTGGTGTATACCCGAGTGGGGATTGAATCGGTGCACTCGGACCGCTCGAACCACCTCGCCTCGTATGCGAGACGCGTCCCCTTGGGTTTGAACCCGATCCTCGACTAGTAGAACCTTTTTTCTTGGCGTCTTTTTTTTGTTTATCCATTGTGTGTTTGGTTGTGAATGGTTTGATTTGTGAGAAAAAAGGTTTGTGAATGGTGGTATTTAAATAATAAAATGTAATTTTTTTTAATTCAAACGGCATTATAGCCGTTGCACATTTACCGAAGTTCAAAAAAGTGAGGTTTGCACGCGGTGAATCATCCTCTCTCGTTTGGATTTACGGCCTCATAAACGAGGTTGGCGGCGGTGTTACCGCGCGGTGACAAGACACCGCTCGCCTTCCCCGGACTGCGCCCCGTACACCCTTATGTGGCGATCCACATCAGCAAAAAACTAACTGGGTTAATTTTTAGTTAGTATGGGATCGCTGATGGAAAATAGGTTAAAAGTTGGGACTGTCACAAAACATTTCCTTGGTACTGTTGTCGGCCAATATGTCAAAGTTGGGATTATTAAAATCCGATATTTTTTTAATTGGATTCTAATGAGTATCTACAGGTCTGCTGGAGCATCACCTGTCGGAAGTCGTAGAAGACGTAGGCGGAGTAGTGTGACTATGATTCCAGAAATCGGTGATGACATTGTAAGGTTGATACTTTCGTATCCTAACTATACTAGTTCACCATGGATTAAAAATATACAGTTTTCAATATTTAAAAAGATGAACGTAATTGTAGGGTTGTGAGAGCGATGAATGACACTTTGAAGAGAAATCAGCCTCCGAGGGAACAGGTTGATGAACACGGTACTAGTCCGGATAATCAAGAAAACGTACGTGTATATTTTAAAAGTTGTGTAACTGCCAAAGGATATAAAATCTTGTTGATTAGTCTTGAGTTATTTAATATTTACAGGCATCTGGTTCGCGTAATCATAGGAGGCAAATCAGTTGTCCAAAGGCTTTCTCGCTACCCACATCTCCTCATAAGTATCACGTTCCTGGTTCTGAGATGAGCGAAACCGACAAATCAGAAGGCAATTTTGATATGAATTCAACATGGAATAAATTGCTTGAATCAACCTTAATTGGGAATGAACCGTTGTTCCCTTACCATGAATGGAATATTGATTATTCTGAACTAACATATGGATCACGCGTTGGGATCGGTATCCTCATTTATTCCTTTTTTTTTTACTTTGGCTTATAATTTTTTTTTGTTATGTCTTCCAATGTTGGCGGATGCTATCTTGTAGGTTTTTTTGGGGAAGTTTTTCGAGGCACTTGGAACGGAATTGAAGTTGCAATCAAAGTCTTACTTGAACAGGACGTAACTGCTGAGAATATTGAAGATTTTTGCAATGAGATATCCATCCTAAGGTACCCTTCTACCATGCATTAAGCGTTTATTGCACAAAAGGTAACCCATTTTGGTCCAATTTCTGTTTTAGGTAACCATCTTTTTTTTCCTAGGAAAAACCATAGACAATTAGACATCCAAAATAACTTTTAGTAAACGAGTAAAATGCCATTTTCGCGTGAGGTTTGCCAGTTTTGCGACTTTCGTCCAAAGGTTTGTTTTTCCGCATCTGGACGCAAAAGATTTGAAATCTTGTCATTTTCATCCGGCTCGTTAACTCCAACCATTTTTTCCGTTAAGTTAGGAGTATTTCTGTCTTTTTTGTTAACTTAAAAGGCAATTCGGTCTTTTCCAGGGTATTCGGTCTTTTTACATAAAGTGGAAAAACCGAATTGCCCTTTAAGTTAACCAAAAAAAAAAAAAAACGGAAATAACGTTGACTTAACGGAGAAAAATGGATAGAGTTAATGAGCCGGACGAAAATGGCAAGATTCCAAACCTTTTGGATCCAGATGTGGAAAAACAAATCTTTGGATGAAAGTCGCAAAATTGGCCAAACCTCAGAGGGACGAAAATGGCATTTTACTCTTTAGTAAACCCCTCAAACTTCTAAGAATTTCAGTTTGAAGTTAATCCAGACAGGTCCCCTGATGACATGCCTTTGACCATGTTGACTTTTTTGTGTCATGGTGCTGAGGCACTGCTTACATGCTGTCAAACTTGAAATTACCTTAATTCGAGAAACGAATTTTGGAAGTCTGAGCTTCTTTTATGGGGTAAAAAGAGTTGGTTACCCGAAATAAAAACTGGCCATAGCTACATAAGTTAGTTACCATTTTGCGCAATTAACAAATGTATTAAGTACCTTCACCTTCAAGTCTAGCTGATTATTCTTCCTTGTTTTGCAGTCGACTTCGCCACCCAAATGGTATTATACGCTGTAATCAATATTCATTTACGCAAGATTTCATGAGTTTGACACGCATGTTTTTGTTTTTCTCATTAATTAGCACGCTTTCCTTTAACCGTCTCGCCTTGAAATGCAGTTATACTATTCCTTGGTGCTTGCACAACGCCTCCTCACTTTTCATTAATAACCGAATATATGGACATGGGGTCGCTATATTACCTTGTTCATGTGAGCGGGCTCAGAAAGAGAATTAGTTGGAGACGGAGATTAAAAATGCTGTGTGATATATGCAGGTATAACCAAAATCCCGATATTGGGTCCCTGTACTAGCATCATATAATTATATAACCTAGTCACGGTTTCTTCTGTTATTGCATATAGGGGTCTAATGTGTATGCATAGAATGAAAATAGTTCACCGCGATCTGAAAAGCGCAAATTGTTTAGTGAATAAGCATTGGGTAGTGAAGATTTGTGATTTTGGGCTGTCACGGGTGTTATCCACCGAGCAGATGCGAGACTGTTCTTCTGCCGGGACTCCAGAGTGGATGGCACCTGAACTCATTCGGAACGAAGCGTTTACGGAAAAATGTGATATTTTTAGCCTAGGTGTCATTATTTGGGAATTATGTACGCTTCATAGGCCATGGGAAGGCATACCGTCAGCTCAAGTAAGTGCGTTTAACGGATGTTTCGATACGCTTTTTAAAAGATTAAGTTTTTAAAAGAAACGGAAACATTCGCTTAACTTTATGTTGCGGTTTTGTTACAGGTGGTTCGTGCAGTTGGTTATGATGGAACCCGGCTTGAAATTCCTGAAGGTCCCTTGGATAATCTAATAGCAGGTATTCCATTCATATTAAGAAAAACTTCTTTTAATATCGACTAATCATCAAATCAATTTGATCTAATAAGAATTAACTAGTAGAGTAAAATGCCATTTTCGTCCCTGAGGTTTGGCTAGTTTGTGACTTTCGTCCAAAGGTTTATTTTTCCGCATCTGGATCCAAAAAGTTTGAAATCTTGCCATTTTCATCCGGCTCGTTAGGTCCATCCATTTTCTCCATTAAGTTAGGGGTATTTCCGTCTTTTTAGTTAACTTAAAGGGAATTCGGTCTTTTCACTCTATATAAAAAAACCGAATACCCCTGAAAAAGACTAAATTGCCCTCTAAGTTAACAAAAAAGACGAAAATACCCCTGACTTAACGGAGAAAACTGGATGGAGTTAACGAGCCGGATGAAAATGTCAGGATTTCAAACCTTTTGGATCCAGATGCGAAAAAACAAACCTTTGGACGAAAGTCGCAAAACTGGTCAAACCTCAGGGACGAGAATGGCATTTTACTCTAACTAGTATAATCTAAGGTTTTCACACTTGATTTTTTTTTTGTTTTCTTGCCGTTGTTTAGTGTTTCATCTTATTTTTTTTGCTTTAAGATTGTTGGGCAGAACCAGAGCAACGACCGAACTGTGAAGAAATCCTGTCACGCTTATTGAGCTGCGAGATGTTGATATAGTTTTATGGCGCTATTGCTAACCAATGGGATCAGGTAAAATGCAGCCTGTCGGAAGGAGGCTTAGCATTTAAGCGAGTTAAAGACAGAAAAACATTAGACGCTGGATTCGAACTCGATATCTCTGGTAGAGGGACTCAAGCACTACAACCAAAATAGTAACATTTTAGTTTCAAAAGTGAATTCATAGCTAATCATTTAATTATAATTATTGGACAAAGATAACAATTATTGTTAATAAGATGTATAAACCATGTTTGGGACCCAAGAAAATAAGTACATGAAATGAAGCTATGATCATCTGATTTTGATTCATGTTTTCACGTCTTAATACATGGCTTCTCATCGATATAATAAATAAATTAATAAAAAAAAGTTCATACTACAATAGGGGCTGAAATACGTAGAAATAATGGCCTAGTCTAGGTCTCAAAGAGTTGGTCTCATAAACAACAAATTTACTTATTGATTTATGAGATGTATATCATATACTTTACACTTTTTTGAGTTTTGACCCTTCTTTACTGTTATATAACTGTAAACATAACAAATAATTTGACACAATAAAATTAACTTATTATTTATTAAACATTTTGGTAATTACATATGTAACTGTAAACATAACAAATAATTTGACACAATAAAATTAACTTATTATTTATTAAACATTTTGGTAATTACATATGTAACTGTAAACGTAACAAATAATTTGACACAATAAAATTAACTTATTAAACATTTTGGTAATTACATAGTTACATACATGCATACATACCCAACTAGACCTCATGTCTAAAAAAAAGAAACACTGAATAATGAATTCCAGAATAGTGCCTTGTTAACTAAAGAACATTGAGATTAATAACCAGTGTTTAAGCATCACTTGTAGCCTCAGAAATGATCTCTAAACAAGGTCTCCATGCAATGGTGTGACCAATTGATCTGTTACACCCTTTATGCAAAGAAGTTGAAGACTTGGCAATATAAGCCTTTGAGGGATTGTGGTTGGGCACAAGGAAGTAAATCTTGCCACGTTGAAGCTGAACGTTGGGCGAAAGGGTCATGATCTTCGGGCATTTGCCCACGCCATCTTCGGTGTAGGATGTGAATTTAAGGACATGGCTAGGATTTGCTTTCATGATCTCAGATGCTTGGATGGCGCCACTTATTTCCTCGACATGGCCATTGACATGGACAATCCGAATTACATCGAGTGATCCGCAAGGAAGAATGCAAGAGATGCAACATCTTATGGTATTCATGTCTATCTTCTAGCAGTAAATGCTATTGATGATGGAGATTATAAAGATAGGGAACATGAGGGAAATTTAAAGGTTGTTTAGTTTGGCAAAGGCACATAGATGGACCTTTACCAAATTATGTCAGATTTTATCCATACTCATTTTCACTTAAAGTAAACCTTCTATTTATGGCACATATAATTGATAGATAACGGCCTATAGTGATAATATGTTATACCAATTAACATGAAACAGGTTATTGTCACACCCCAACCGATGGCAGAAACATCAGGATGAGACGAACAAATTGCTCAAAACATCATAACACTATGTGACAATATAAATTAAATTGAATTTCATAAATTGCTAAAGTATAATACAAGAAATCAACATAAACAACATTGTTTTGAATATACAACAACAAAATAGTTTAATCTAAGTGTGTTTCTAAGTCCACTTAAATCTTGTTTTTTCACTTAGCATCATCTTGTTTATCATCCTGCAACATGTATTAAAATATATCAACAAAAAGTTGGCGAGTACACAAGTTTGATACATAGTATAACATAGAATAAAATTGTTTAACGTGGTCGTATCCAACATGAACAACAATATGCAAGTTACTAGTACGCTGAGATTGTGTAACAATATGTTTAAACCCAAGAATCCAATGCGTTAAAATAGCCTATCCCAAAGTATCGCGGGAGGTAACATGTTTAACTTAATAATACCCCAAGTCTCGTGGGCGATGCATTACTCCTATAGCGCTATAATTGTTAAGGTGGGCTAGCAAAGTTAATGAGCATATATCAACACAAATAGTTTATGTAGCACACGAGACTAACAAGCATCAAATTCTTCAAAGTTTCACTCCCAATAGTCTAGCGGGAGATTAACATGTTTCAATATGGATAAAGTGTGATTCAAATAGTTTCAAGTGTTTTACATAGAATACATGTTGCACCCAAAAGTGTTTAAATGTAAAATGGGTTCGAGTATACTCACAAAATTGCATGTGCTTTCCGATTATCCAAGTGTTGACGAGTAATGGAATTAGGGGATTGAATGTATACGGATTGGAGTTCAAGGTATGCTTAAGGTCGGAATTCGGAATTTAAAAGTACATGGAAAATAAATATATGAGAAAATAACCATCTAGCTCATCATACTCATTCTTGGAACTATGAAACCCATAGGGTTTGAATGTTTTCATGGGTTAAAGTACCCATTAGAATCGTGACGAGTATTATGTTCTTAGGTGGTGTAGCCTACTATTTTGACAAATAACCATTAGGTTATCATCAAAAGTTTGGTTATTATAAGTACTATATATCTTTATAGTATATATTTATAGGTTATAGTCTACAAGAATGTCATATAAGTCAAGCATGAGGTAGGAAGATAAATCTTCCATTTAGGAACCTCTTTGTGTTTCATACAAGTCATGCATGAGGTAGGAAGATGAATCTTCCATTTAGGAACCTCTTTAGTTGTCACCAATACACAAGTTGTCATAAGACAACAAGGATGGTCATGAACATACATTAAAGAATTGAAATTAACTAACTAATTAACTAAGAAGAAAACATCAAGTGATGTGTAGATTTGTAAGTAGGATAGCCCAAGCTATCCAAATAATCACACATATTCAAGTTCAAGACTTGTTCATCACTTGTGGGTTAAAACCCTTTTAAAACAAAAAGTTTTGAGGCTTAAAACCTCTGGATTTGTATGTTACAACCTTGTTTTTAAGCACACATAATCATAGTCTTGATTAGGGGCATAAGGACATAGGAATGTATAAGTAAAACATAAGATTAAAGAATGTTTAACAAAGTTTTCTTCCAAAACAGAAAGTTGGACCTCAAAAATGGGATGTTTCACCTTGGATTTCCATGTAAAACCTTGTGAGAACAATCCTAGAGGTGTTCCACACTTTGTAGAGGAAGAAGAAGTGAAAAAGGATGAAAGAAAGGTGAGTTTTGACTCACTTTTGCACTTGAAAATTCCCGCCTTGAATTTGATCTTAAAATAAGATTTAGCTACTGATTTAGAGTGTTTAGAGTGAGGATTAGTGAGTTTGCAAAGGAGAAATGAGGGTTAGGAGTCTTGTATTTATGGTGGGTGAGGTTAGGTGAGTGTTTAATGAGGTTTAAAAGCCCATTGGTGGAGAATGGACGTGGAGGTTGGAGCCATAAATACAAGATTCAAAATTTATATTTTAGGGTGGAGGTTGGAGCCAAAAATTCAGATTCAAAACGTGGGTTTTAGGAGGGGTTTGGCTTTTTGTCACAAATGGTCCCTCAAGTTTGATAAGTATGCAATTAGGGCCCCAAAGTTAGGTTTTAGGGTGTTTTCAAGTGCTTTTCGCTTATTTTCAAGCATGTAACAAGCATACAAGTATCTTAAACTCAATAGTGATGTAAAGTATGTCCATGTATGTGAAATTATGTAAAACAAGTATCGATAATTCCGGTTGTAACACATAGTTGTCGGTTATCGCACAAAATGCAAGTATAGGCGATTTACGATCTATAACACATAATTGCAAGTATAATTAATATGTCGAAGGTGGTTAAAAGTATAATATGATGTATTATGATGTATAATAAATATTGGAATCATTAATTGTTGGTTAATCACAAGTATTGCACGTAAACGCGTTGAAAGTCGGTTATTTGCACGTATCGTCACATAGATTCGAATTAAGGTTCGTTGCATGCGATTACAAGTATAAATTGAACATAGCAAGTATAAATGGAACATAATTGATATAAATATGACTTTCATTATGATCGGTGTCTCGGATTACAAGGTTTCAAAATGAAATACGATTATAAGGAATACAAGTTTCCAAAAATAGAATTAGATGACAACTTTCTAATTAAGGAAAGTTACGAAAAAGCGAAGCGTTATAGTCTCCCCTCCTTTAGTAAATTTCGTCGCGAAATTTGTTCAAGAGGAAGACATTGGAGAAAAAGCATTTTGGCTAAAAGAATGATTGTCTAAAATTGAGACTTGAATGTTTTGAAATGTTTCGAAAAGTACGAAATTTTGAAGGACGGAAGGATAGGTTTTGTAAAAAGAGTTCGTTTAATTATGATTTGAGACATTAAACATGAGTAAAACATGCATATGTGTGTATGGGCAAAGTGAGTTTAAACAAGTTTGATTAAATCGGAATGGAGAGGTATCTTTAAAACATGGTACCTAAGAAGTAAAACTTTCGTATAAAACGGTAAGCATTTCGATGAAGAGTGTCGCCGCACTGTATTTTGTAAAAAGTTTCATTGGTTTTAAAGATGAATCATAAACCACTTTTTTGGGAGGTAACGACCAACTAAGTATGGTTGCTCATAAATAAAGGATGGAAAGATAGTTCTAACCAAGAAAGTATTTTAGGATTCGAACGTGTAAACAGACTTGATAGTAAACGAGGTTTGTATATAAGACAAAAGAATAACGGAGAATAATAGGAGTATAGAAGTGAACAATTGACTCCTAAAAATGAATGCAAGTATAAGAATGGCTTAGGTATAAGATAGACGAATGTTGCGTGCTAAAAATGGAGTCTTGTTGTGGATAATCAGATATGATGCGTTTGTGAGTCGTTTAAGGTTTGTATTAGGTCCAAAATGTCACACCCCAACCGATGACGGAATCATCGGGGCATGGCACTGAGCGAAACAGATTGTCCAGAAGTTTCCATAACAACTATCTATATAATTCAGTTAAAGATACACGTCCCATACCGTATCCCGAATAAACAAATACATTATTACAGATAACATCTAAACAAGTAATTCTGTTCTGACAACTCAGATTTAACATAAACAAATATAAATATTGTTCAATGCTTCTAAGACCCAGCCTGACAAGATCTACAGACAACTATGCCCTAGTTGCTTGTTCCTGACAGACAACTATTTGTTGGGGGCCTCTAAAGCTTTATTCTAGCTTTACTTCCCTAGCAAGCAAATACCTTAAACAACTGTCACATACGTTAAAATAAAGTCAATACATAAAATGTAAAGGTGAGCATACAAGTTTGATAATAGCATATAGAGTTCGAATAGTTTACGCATAACTAGCACGTACACAGAGGGAAATGATGCATGTTAATTATCGACATGGTCCTATCGATACCAACGACTGCGGGTTGACAGTCCGAGACAGTTCGCAATACATGATTACCACCGTAATCCATGCAAGTAATTGTCCTTAACAACCCCCGTGTGAACGGGTGCTGAGTCCAAACTATAGTACTACGTTGCTAAGGTAGGTAGACAGCATTCCACGTGTAAACATAACAACAAGCATACATTTAGTCACGTAATACATGCAATCGGTTAGCGTTCAAATAGTGTGAATAGTGTGTTCGATTGTGATTTTGATAAGTAACGTATGTAACAGCCAAAAGTGCTAAAGCAAAAAGGGTTCGAGTATACTCACAGTGATTGATTATGGATTGAAGGGAGTGCTGAGAGTAGGGTTAGCCTGAATAGTTCGATAGCACAACAATGAGTAACGCGGAAATGCAAACAAGTGTAAATGGATCGAATAGCCTGGTCGATCGAACAGCAGGTTCGATCGAACGGGCTCTTCGTTCGGCTTGAAAGTCCGTTTGAATAATCCTGTTCGATCGGCCGGTAGGCTCGATCGGCTGGACCATTCGAGTGGATTGTTTCTTCCTCTGATGTGTTTGTGTATGATGGTTTGAACTTTTGAAGTTTTCGTTGTAGTATTTGAGAACACTGAAGTGTTCTTACCTTTCAGGTCGATCGATCGAACGGTCTGTTCGATCGGCCGGCTTAACCGATCGGTTAGGAACTTCAGAAGTAGTTCTCAGCAGGATGTCACTCGATCGAACAGCTTGTTCGATCGCCTGGCATTCCATACTACGAACGAGTTGCAAAATCAATTAAGTGTTGAAGCATAGTATCTCATGATCCGAAGAGTAATGTTTACCAATCGAGTAGCGTATTCGATCGAACCTCACTTCGTCAATAGCATACTTCATGAAATTTGAAAAGTGTGGAACCATGTGCTAGCCGATCGGCTGGCCCGGCCGATCGGCTGGTATGTTCGATCGGCTGGGCTGTTCGTTCGAACAGCCTAGCCGTTCGGCCAGCAGTTCTGACCTGGTTGGCCTTTCGTCTAACACTTGGCTGTTTTGGTTGTTTTGATATGATTTTGAGGTATTTTGACAGCAAGTTAAACCGTAGGACGTGGGTTCTTACTTGCTTCACCGGTTCGGACAGGAATCACCCAAGTCCGGCCGGTGAATCGTTCGGAACGGTAGTTTAACGTTCAACCCGAAATCGGTGAACCTCGTAGATAGAATCCGAATCTTAAACCTCTTGACTGGTAGGATGATTAGTCAGTTGGTTCGAGCTCCGTTTCTATCGGTTTTAAGGTTTTGAGTGTAAAAGAGTTGAAAGGAAGTTGGAAATCCTTCCAAGAAAATGTTAAGATTCTTACAAATCCTAGTTTGTTTATGTGGAAATCGGTCAGATCTAAGCTATTCACGGTTGAAGGAGGCCAAAGTATGATGTTCTTCAAGAACACCATGATGACATCATCCAAGAACACTTAGATCTCGGTGATTTCACGGTTAGAAATCAAGTTTTGAAAGATAGAAAGGTGTAGAATCATGTAATGATAAAAAACGTACAAGAATTAGAGTGAAAACTTACCGGAGTTGAGAGAAATCTGAGAAAAGGTGAAGAATAGGGTTGGTTCGGTCAGAGCTTTCCAAAAGTAGAAAGAATGACAATGACAGGGCTATTTATAGGCTCCAAAAGAAGAAAGTGGTAGCGATCGGCCAGGATCTCCGATCGGCTGGGCTGCTCGATCGAACAGCATGTTCGATCGGCTAGCCTGTTCGATCAGTGATTCCTGTTCGATCAGGAACCCCCTTTTTGAGTGTTTCGCGACGGTTTTCGATATTTCGATTTCGATGGACGATGATACGAATATGATAGAGTTCCTAGTCAAATTACTTTCAGTCCCAACTACTATATCTAACATACAATCATCTATAAGTCTCGTTGCGATGTCGGTTTCGATTGAGTTTGATCGCTTTTCGAGTTTCGATTCGAGTTTCGATTGATTCGATTGGATACCACACAAAACATAAAGTAAACACGCACAAGTAACACATAAGGCACACGCACACGTAAGTATTACCACACCAGTTTCGCATAGTTCGAGTCTCGAGTTCGATTGATTGATTTGATTAGCTTGATTATTGATTGATTAACTTTATCGCATTGTTACTTCCTACTATTCACAGTCGTAAATCGGTCGCATTGATTAAACATTCGATCATTTTATTTAGACAACACTTACTCCACATAATACGAATAAACAGAAAATAGACTAATTACAGTCAAAGAAGTCTAAGTTGACTTGGACTTTGACTTTGACTTTGACATTCGAAAACACGGGGTGTTACACAAAAGGTCTGCAAAACACTGGATTTCTCATGGCACGTTTTACGAAAGTTTGGTAGTATGGTGAAAACACTTATATATAGGAAGTAACAGCGGCGTATCCACCATGTTTTGACCATATTACGTCCATTTCGTATTTGGTGTCATGTTACGTTTCGTGTCTCGCCATACCTAGTAGTACACTCTATGGTTCTCATACACCCATTACTATAATCCCGTGTGCACCCGCGATTATACCAATCATCGCATGATCTGCATAGCTTGTACTAGTTGCGTATGAATTTAAGGTATACATAAATTCTGAAAATAAGATTGCGTGTGAATAGAAATGTAGCATATAAGCATGTTTGCATCCCAAATAGTATAAGACCAACGTAAGCGAATCCCTCGGGTTTCGCTCGCGTATAGGTGCGAAAGTATAAATTTTGAGTATGAATAAATCATGAGCATAGTATAAGTTTAAATATGAATACGCATGTGAGCATAAACAACAAAACGTATGACAAGAGTATGAGCTCAAGCATAGCGTGTATGAAAAGCGAGTATAAATGTGAGTACAAATTTGAGCATAAACGAATGAACGTGAGCATAAACATAAATCGTATAAACGAGAGTATATATATAAGTACGAGTATAACATAAATTGTAAAAATGTGGGTGTAAATATGAGTACAAATATGAGTATAAAATGTGTTGTGATGAGTACTAAATACAAATCGTGTGAGTATGAATACGAGTATAAGTATACGTATGAACATAAGATGCATGAGCATGAATATACATGTGAGCATAAGTGAAAAACATGAAGGTTCGAGTATGAATAAAATGTATGAGTGTAAATATAAGTTTAGGAATAATTGTATAAGTATGAACAAAGTGTATGAACATGAAGATAAGTGTAAGCATAATTGAATAAGTATGAGTATAAGTATGAGGTATGAGTATAAACATGGTTGTGAATACTAGTGCAAACATAATTTGTATAAGTGTAGGTGTAAGTGAAACGTATGAGATGAATGTGAATATGAATATATGTGTAAAACACATTTAAGTATGAAAAGTGTGTAAGTGTGAATATAAACGTAAGATGTATGAACATGGATACGAATATAAACGTGAATATAGGTATGAAGTAAATGTATAATTGTGAGTATGGGTATAAACGTAAAATGTATGAATTTTGGGTTATAACATAAACGTGTAAGTATATATATAAGTGTAGACATAAAATGTATAAATATGAGTGTAAGAAATAATGATTTTGTTTGTAACAACAATCGGAATTTACGAATTAAAGCACGTGAAAGATTAAGAAGGTTTGAGTAAGAAAGAGAAGAAAACGAGTGGTATGCATGAGATCGTTGTGTGATATTAACTAGAACGTGTAAAATGATATGTGTGTGTAGTCGCTTGAGCAAAATTGAATCAAAATAGATTAAGTCGAAGTGGGAATGTAGAGTCTAGTTTGTGCAAGTGAAGAGGATATAAAACATCCATTGGTTGTATGAAATTGTACTTTGTAAAAGAATGAAATACTACTCTTGTTTTTTTTTTAAATTTACATAAGTTGAAAAATTATTGGTTCTTATGAAGTTTCCTTTCCCACATGTTTTAAATTCATTTGACGTATCGAGTAATTTTTGAAAAGGTTCTAGATGTTTTAAATAACTTTTCATTAACGAAGAAGTTCGAAGTTTAAAGGTTATTGTGAAAACGTTGATCCTTAGAAAAGAAATTTGGTATATGAGCTTAGTGATCGTGAAAAGTGTTCTCAATAAAATACTTTGTTGATTTTTGAAAAGAGTTTTGGCCAACGATCGAATAATATTTGTAATAGTTTGTATGAAAAGTTGGTTTGATTCTCATTTGAAAAATAACGATCTTTAGTATAATGATGCGAGATAATGTGTTTTAGTGATTACGTGGAATACGAAATTTTGTGGGCAATGGATTTATTGGGCCGGCTAAATTGATAAGTAGCATTTCGTGAAATTTTGAAAATCAAGAATGAGCGTTTACGATAATATTAAGAATTTCGTGGATGTGAGAGAATGTGAAAATAGAATGTAGTATAAGAAGTAAGTTTAAATAAACAATGCATGTTGAGATGAATAAGAATTTGACAAATAATCATTTTGGGTATAATCGTGATAGTGTGTACATAATAAAGTCTATTAAAAGTAAGTCTTGGTAATGATCACCTAAGTAAGGGAATCACCCCTAACTCGTTGGTGAGGTCGTTGTAACACGAGAAAAGAAACGGGGTTAGTCGTCAAGGTAAGGAAATCACTCCTATCTTGATGATATGCCTCCATTTATGGTTACAAGGGATATAAATAAAGCTATGTGAAATCATGTATGTGAAAAATGTATAAATGCATGAGAAAGTATTAGTATGACATATGCGCAAAAGTGACATCTCGAAAATAAAATAAAAATATTTGAATTTCGAAAAGAGGAAGTTGTATCATAAATGATCAAGAATACTAAAGCGTAAACTCGATTAAAACTTGGATGGTTCTAAAACGGAACGTTGACTAACCAAAGTGGTCGAAAAGTCTTTTGAATTCAACGAGCATGCTTTGGCCTAATAGGTGGTATACTCTCGCCGACACGTCGGTTAACGGTATTCACCCTTCCGGTTACTACATGTCCCAATTCAATCGAAAATTCGAGACTTGGCAGGATTTATGAAAAATCAAGGAGTGGGACTAGTCGACAAGATGCGGGTTTCACCCCTAACTTGACGATTTCGTACCCTAAGTGTGGTTGGTACTCGTCGGGTCAAAAGTTAATTTCGACACGTTGACGAGGGTCCACTAGAATTTGAAATTGAAATTCTTCATCAAGGTGAGGACTTCACTCCTAACTTGATGACGAATCTCGTGTAAAAGAATAGGTAGACTGAGAGTCGTTCACCAAATTGTGGGTCTCACGCCTATTTTGGTGAAGTCGTCTCGTTTGTATAATACGAGTGTTTGCGGATTTAGAATAGTCGAGTAAAATGTATGAGGAAAAGCATATGTTGGAGACTAAACGATCAAGTATAAACATGTTAAGAATGACACATAAAGAATGAAATATTAAGATAATTATTAACACATAATAAATCAAGTATTAACACATAAGAATAGCATATCAAGCATTGACACATAAGTGGCATATACGTTTAAAAGATAAAAAGAAGAGGATAAAAAAGAAGTAATTTAAAGTAGCATGCAAGTAGTTTCGAGCAAAACGTGAAAATAAGGCTCTAAAACTATAGACTAGGTAAAAACATTCCTACTTTTCCTAATTCCCAATAGTATGACTCTGATACCAATCTGTCACACCCCAATCGATGGCTGAAACATCGGGATGAGAAGAACAAATTGCTCAAAACATCATAACACTATGTGACAATATAAATTAAATTGAATTTCATAAATTGCTAAAGTATAATACAAGGAATCAACATAAAAAAACATTGTTTCGAATATACAACAACAAAATAGTTTAATCTAAGTGTGTTTCTAAGTCCACTTAAATCTTGTTTCTTCACTTAGCATCATCCTGTCTATCATCCTGCAACATGTATTAAAATATATCAACAAAAAGTTGGCGAGTATACAAGTTTGATATATAGTATAACATAGAATAAAATTGTTTAACGTGCTCGTATCCAACATGAACAACAATATGCAAGTTACTAGTACGCTGAGATTGTGTAACAATATCTTCAAACCCAAGAATCCAATGCGTTAAAATAGCCTATCCCAAAGTATCGCGAGAGGTAACATGTTTAACTTAACAATACCCCAAGTCTCGTGGGCGGTGCATTACTCCTATAGCGCTATAATTGTTAAGGTGGGCTAGAAAAGTTAATGAGCATATATCAACACAAATAGTTTACGTAGCATACGAGATTAACAAGCATCAAATTGTTCAAAGTTTCACTCCCAATAGTCTAGCGGGAGATTAACATGTTTCAATATGGATAGGGTGTGATTCAAATAGTTTCAAGTGTTTTACATAGAATACATGTTGCACCCAAAAGTGTTTAAAAGTAAAATGGGTTCGAGTATACTCACAAAATTGCATGTGCTTTCCGATTATCCAAGTGTTGACAAGTAATGGAATTAGGGGATTGAATGTATACGGATTGGAGTTCAAGGTATGCTTAAGGTCGGAATTCGGAATTTAAAAGTACATGGAAAATAAATATATGAGAAAATAACCATCTAGCTCATCATACTCATTCTTGACACTATGAAACCCATAGGGTTTGAATGTTTTCATGGGTTAAAGTACCCATTAGAATCGTGACGAGTATTATGTTCTTAGGTGGTGTAGCCTACTATTTTGACAAATAACCATTAGGTTATCATCAAAAGTTTGGTTATTATAAGTACTATATATCTTTATAGTATATATTTATAGGTTATAGTCTACAAGAATGTCATATAAGTCAAGCATGAGGTAGGAAGATAAATCTTCCATTTAGGAACCTCTTTGTGTTTCATACAAGTCATGCATGAGGTAGGAAGATGAATCTTCCATTTAGGAACCTCTTTAGTTATCACCAATACACAAGTTGTCATAAGACAACAAGGATGGTCATGAACATACATTAAAGAATTGAAATTAACTAACTAATTAACTAAGAAGAAAACATCAAGTGATGTATGGATTTGTAAGTAGGATAGCCCAAGCTATCCAAATAATCACACATATTCAAGTTCAAGACTTGTTCATCACTTTGAGGCTTAAAACCTCTGGATTTGTATGTTACATCCTTGTTTTCAAGCACACATAATCATAGTCTTGATTAGTGGCATAAGGACATAGGAATGTATAAGTAAAACATAAGATTAAGGAATGTTTAACAATGTTTTCTTCCAAAACAGAAAGTTAGACCTCAAAAATGGGATGTTTCACCTTGGATTTCCATGGAAAACCTTGTGAGAACAATCCTAGAGGTGTTCCACACTTTGTAGAGGAAGAAGAACTGAAAAAGGATGAAAGAAGAAGGGAAGTACTTGCACCTCGTCCATACCACTAGATAGGAATTTGTCACGGGGTTAGTTTTTGACACATGTGTGGCGTCCCCAAGTCCCCCGGGACATGCCAATCCTTCCCGCTTCTTTGTATGGATCACTGGTTTCGTCCTGCCTTGGACTCATCAGTGGTGCGTTCGTCGTTTGCATGACTAGGCACGTACACCTCTTCAATGACAATGACTCCGTCCCCCGATAAAGTCCAGGACTAGCCAGTAACCCAAGCATTCAAGCACAACCCACAATATTACGACCTTCAAATATTTGGCCCGTGACACTCTCCCTCCACAATTTCATGCACGTCCTCATGCATGCTCGCGGTCCCATACCAGTTCGCATACTTGACAATGCATGATTCCATTATGTTGAGCATGATTCACTTTGGGAGGGTAAGACACCCGAAAGCACAACAACAATGATCTTCTGTCGTGCATGTTCAATATAGTACGTCAGTTCTGGTTATTAGTGGCGCTGACGCCCGCCGCATCGGATTTTTGTTGGCGCCGATGTTCACCATTTTTCCAGGCATACGGGAACTTGGTGGATTGTAGCAGCTTTCACAAAACTCCTCTTTTACGTCGTTGCTTGGACCATAGATTTTTTAACATAACACGGAGGGCTTCACTGCCACTATACTTGAGCGGTTCAAACGATCGCATACTAGTGGAATACAAAGACCATTGCCGAAGCAAACCCATATTTGGTCTTCTCCCACCACTATTGCGTAACCATACTCTAAATGTTAAGCTCATTTGGTTAAGAGTCACGTTCCAACGTATCCGAGAATCGTTCTACTCTGATACCAACTGTCACGGGGTTAGTTTTCGACCCCGTGTAGCGTCCCCAAGTCCCTGGGACAAACCAATCCTTCCCGCTTCTTTGTATGGGTCACTGGTTTCATCCTACATTGGACTCATTAGGAGAGCGGCGCCAGCTCTCGACCAGTGCTGCGTTCGTCGTTTGCACGACTAGGCATGTACACCTCTTCATTGACACTGACTCTGTTCCCCGATAAATTCCAGGACTAACCAATAACTTAAGCGTTCAAGCTCAACCCACATCACTACGACATTCAAATATTTGGCCCGTGACACGACTTGGCCACTCTCATGCATGGCCGGCCCTGGGGGTGGGCGGGGAGGACCACCGGCCAGGGCCCGATATTTCGAGGGGCACAATTTTTTAGAAAAAAACCCGATATGTATATGTAAAATATTTTTTAATCGGGTACATCCATACAAACACCAACATAAGCCCCCTTACAAAACTATTCTTATGGTTTAGATTACTTATTAACCCATTTGACATTAGGTTTAGACCTTTAGTGAGCTAAATATCCAATTTCGTTAAGGCCTAAGGACATATTTTTTGAGCTTGAACAGGGTACACGAATTCTCAGGGCCGGTCCTGCTCCCATGTTGAGTACATAGCCGTAAATTCAACATATAACTTAACATCTATTGCAAACATGTAGATGATAACAAACAAGCCCTGTATAACTTTGACAAGCGAAAAAAAGATCTCTAAGTTAAATATTGAACTTGTTCTATTTTTTTTAATGTTGTTTTGTAGTTAAATTTAGGATTGTTGTAGGTAAATGTAGGATATATTTTTATTAACACTTGTATAAAAATAATTACGAATGAAAATAAAAATAAATAGTTAAAGGTAGTAATTCGATTTGTATTAGTCATTTATTATATTTATATTATGTAAATATTTAAAAGTGATATTAACTTAGTTTTAATGCAATGTGTAGTCTTACATTTAGTTAAATAACCAGACTATTTAAAAAATATTCTTAATTTTTTTAATAGCTCAAATTACGTTAAATCTGTCTTTGGTGTGGCTTGAGGCCTTGACCTTAAAGGTAGCAACACGTTAACTCCAATGACTTTGCCAATTAGACCCAAGCGCCCACCCTAAAAAAATTTAATAATATTCCGTAGTTAAATTTTAAATACAATATTAAGACTTATATAGTCAATATAGCTTATACCATCATATTGAACTTGTATGTTACCAAGGTCTGTGACCATGAACTTGTTCTTTTCATTCTCATTTGACAGTGAATTTGTTCGACGCTTGTTGATGCAACAAACACGGGACCAAGGATGGTAGCTGGACTGGTCAGGCAAAAGGGCTGAAAGGTTTGATTTTGCCTAACGCAGGTCGCGGGGTCCCTCCACGTTTGCAAAACGTGGAAGGAGGTTCACTAGTATATTTGAGTTATTTGCTTTGAAGTTCTTTCTCCAAGATTGACTCGGATCAAGAAAAGAAAGCAAATAGAATGAATGAGATGAATCTGATGAAGAGTTATTTGGAAGTGACAAGAACTCTTTAAATGACAAGAGATTAAGGAATCTCTCTACTTTTTGGAATGTCCTTGAAGTGTTATTGAGCTGTCTTCTTATAGTGGAAGATACTTCTCGAAATGGTATGGACTATACTAGTGAGACCTGTTTGCTTATGGAGGGTTTCCCCTTTTGGGGTTCAAGGCTTTGGACCCCTGGTTAATAGGGTGTGCCTGTACAGACCTGCTCTGACTTTGTGAGTTGGTGAGCGTGAGTTGGTGAGATGAGTTGGTGGACATGACTAGTTACTGTTCCTCGATTTACTCATTATGCAGCTTTTCATCCGATGAACCTTTCAACCTTTTAAGCTCTTTGCATATTAATGGTTTTATTTGTCTTTGGGCTACCCCCGTCGTCAGCCCCCCAAGTCAGAGGTTTTTGGGGTATTAGGCTCAAAGACTTCTGACTTTTATGCATGTCTTTTAAAGGCTTCAAGGGTTCGTTGTTTGGAGGCTTGAAGGGTTTGAGGCGGTTACTTTTTTGAATTTTGAAATTTAATCGATTTGACAGTTGATTGGACATGTGTCAGGCGGCGGATTGGCAGAGATTTTTATTTTTATCTTTAATACCCTTACTTTACTCTTATATTCATTTTTACAATTACAAAACTTCATCATTTTCCCTTCAATCATTCACAGTTTTTCCTCCCTCAGGTTAGTTTTCTTCTCCGTTTTCACTTTTACTTTTTTCGATCATGGGTGCCCTTAAGGATTTAGCGAGGTCATTTTCTCGGTTGACACAAGAGGAGGTAGACCTGTTTTGCCTTGAATATGGTATCGATAAACAGTTTAATCCGACCGCCCCTGCTTGCGATGCTTCCGTTGACAAACCGATTCCTGGTTTTATTGCTTTGTATTGTCGGCATTTTGAGTGGTCTAATCTTCGTTACCCTTTTTCGTTTTTTGTTCTAAATTTGCTTGAATATTATCGAGTGTCTTTTGGGCAAGTACATCCGAAAGGAATGGCTAGGGTTTTGCACTTTGAAGTGCTGTGTCGTGCTTTAGGTTATGATCCTTCATTGTTGCTCTTTCGGAGGTTCTTCCGGTTAGCCAAAAATGGTGATTGGTTTACTTTTGAGAACACAAAGGTTGATACTTGTCTTGTTTCATCCATGGTTACAACCCTTGGATCATGGAAGAATACGTTTTTCTGGGTTTCTGAATCCATTATTCCTTTCAAAATGGTGTGGAGGCATCCGAATGCTGTTCTCAACGATCCGGAGCCTTCCGAGTCTGAATTGAATGATGCATTTCTTTCAGCCATTCGGGGGTGCCCTTCGAGGGTTCGCCCTTTTCCCGAACATTTGTTAGTGCTTTTAGGGGTTAGTAATATTTGGGCAAAAGTTGATCGGGATCCGGTGTTGATGAGAAATGGCCTTGGTATGCATTTTTTTTATACCTTTTCATCTTACTTTGTTTGTGACTTATTTTCTTTATTTGTTTTTTTGGCAGTTATGTCTGCTTTGGACTTCATCAAGAGTGACGATACGTCCGATGTGGTTTTTGAAGATGCTCCGACTGTTCCAGGTGAAAATGTTGTTGTGAGGACCTCTGAGCAGAGGTTTGAGGGTTCAGGTTATGTCAGTGTTGCAAATGCGAAGGGTTTTACCAAGTCCAATGTTCCCAAGCCTTCAACTCGCCGGTTATCTCGTCGTTTACTGAAAGCTGCTCCTCAATCCACTTCCACTGAGCCAGTGGATTTGAGTGATGATATCGAGGCTTCTGAGGATCAGGCTGAAGTGGAGGTTGAGAAGGAGAAGGAATTAGTTGTGCGTGGTAAGAAGGTTCGAGGGAAGAAGGGTGTTGCTACCCCTGTTCAAGAATCGTCGAGCAGAGACGTTGAAGGGTTGAACCCTGAGGGCACTTATGTGCCTACTTGGTTGGTTAAGAATGATGACACTTTTAAGGATGCTGCTGTTTGTGAAGATGCTCTTAGTCATCTTGCTCCTCCTTCCGTTCGTGAAGCTATTGCTGAGATGGATGATGACACTATGTTATCTCGCATGGTTTTAACTACTTGCAACCTTGCAGCCATGCTTCCCCAAGGGATTACACGCTTTCGCCAAAGGATGCGGGAGTATGAGGATTTTTCTAAAAAGAAAGACAAAATGAAATCCTCCCTTGCATCGATGAAGAAGGAAGTGGCTGGGTTTGCAGAGAAGGAGGCAGCTTGGAAGAAGGAGATTGAGGATCTGAAGAAGATGCATGCCATTGAGATGGGTGACCTGAGGAAAAGTTTTGAAGCAAATTTGTTGAAATTGAAGGCTGACCGAGAGGCCTTATCTGTCCAGCAGAAGGCTTTTCGTGAAGAAAAGGAGGGGTTGAAGGCTTCCGTTGGTCAGGTGACTGCGGATAATCAGTGGTTGATCGAGCATGGGTTTCAGCAGGTTGTGACTTATCTTTTGCACTCTAAGGAATTTAACTCTGCCCTTGGTGATGTTTACACAAAGCTGCTGAACCTGGGGAAGCATCAAGGCCTTACTGCTGGCTATAAACTTCATGAATCTGGGCAACCTTTGGAGAAATCACCCATGTTTCGCCCTGAGGCTTCTGATGTCTTCAAGGCTTCTGTTGAGCATATGGAGAGGCTAACCTACCCCTTTATTCATGAGGTATCCTCTTGTTTTGGTAAGCCTTTGTCTGTTTTACAGGGGTTGAAGCCTGAGGGGTTAAATGAGAAGGTTTGTGCTGAGGTTTTGAGTTCCTTGTCAAAGAAGAGGTCTTACTCCGGGGACAGTGATGATACCCTTTCGAGTCTGCCTGAAACCTCGAAAGATGCTGGTTTGGAAACCTCTGCAGTTGGTGGTGAAGAAGTTGTGAAGGTGAAGAAGACAAAGAAAGCTAAAAAGTCTAAGGGTGAAGGTTCCAAGCCCTCTGATAACTGACATTTATTCGTAGCTTTCTTAGCAAACATTTTATGTTTTGTAATGTTTTAAACAATGTTTAGGTTTTGGGGACCCTTAAGGTTCCCATGGTTGGTTGGTTGGGCCTATATGGCTGTTGAACATTAGTTTTATTTGCAAGTCACTAGGGCTTGCTTTAACTGTCTTATGAAGGTCTTTTATGGCCTTTCTAACTTATGACATGATGTTTGTCGTTGATGTTTTTGTTGGTTCCCTTTGCTTGGTTTTGTTTTGTGGGGTTTCAACCCTTCAGGCTTTTTGTACAGTTGCTGGTGGGTTGAAGCCTTTAACCTTTCAAGCTCGGTGCCTGTTGGTTGATCTTTGGGTAGCTTCTGATTTGGTTTGTATGTTTGGTTGATAGGCTTGTTTGTTTTTATTTTCTTGCCTTGTCTTTGTTTACTTTGTCTTTATGTTTTTTACACTTTAAAGGGTTCAGTGCTGCAGTCACTTTGCCTTAGTGTTTATCATCAAGACGTAGTATCTATCCTTTTCTTTTATTTCGTTGTGATTTGTTTGGTTTCGTAAGTCTGATTATTGGGTACATTTTTTAGACTTAAGGAACGATTGGTGTAGGCTGTTCAAACCTGTCTATGAGACACTATGGTTTTTCTTTGATAAGTCTCATGGAGTTGTATTGATTTAGGAACTCACCCCTTATATAGGTCCATTCAACCCTTGAACCTATTGAGCGATATGGCCTGGGAGCTCATCCCCTTACATGGCCCTTGCCATGGAGTTTTTTGCTAGGTTCTCAACCTGATATTAGGATAGAAAGACAAGTTTGATAAAGTAACTTCATTCATTCAAGCAACATTTGCTTTTACAAAAGGTTTTTGTTTTGCCACAAACCAAACTTTCTAAACATAGAATTTTCTTAAAGTTTTTCCGTTCCAGTGCCTTGGGAGCCTCTTGCCTTCTAGATCTCCCAGCTTGTAGGATCCACCCTTGTGTGCTTCGAGGATGGTGTATGGCCCCTCCCATTTTGGGCCTAATTTTCCTTGGTTTTCCTTTTTGCTGGCCTCATTGTTTCTGAGAACTAGGTCTCCTGGCTTGAATCGTTCGTTCTTGACCTTTTTGTTGTAATATGCTTCCATCTTTTGCTTGTATTTGGCCTCTTGTATTGCTGCTTGATCCCGAGCCTCTTCTAAGAGTTGTAAGTTCAACATGGTCTCTTGTGTGTTTACCTCGGGATCCATGTTGACAATTCGTTGGGTTACAACTCCTATTTCAGCGGGGATTACGGCTTCGGATCCGAATACCAAGCTATAAGGTGTTTTTCTGTGACTTGCTTTTTCTGTTGTTCTGATTGCCCATAAAACGCTAGGCAATTCTTCCAGCCAATTACTTTCATATCTCCCCAGTCTTGTCTTGATGCCTTCCACTATGCTTCTGTTGGTCCTTTCAACCTGACCGTTTGATTGCGGGTAAGCCACTGAGCTGAAGATTTGGTTGATCCTGTACTCTTTGCACCAAAGGCTGAAGGGTTTCTCAGCGAATTGTTTCCCATTATCGGTCACAATTACCCCTGGCAGCCCATAGCGGCATATGATGTTCTCCCATACAAAGTCTATGATTTGCTTTCCTGTGATTTTGGCAAGGGGTTTGACCTCTGGCCATTTGCTGAAGTAATCAATTGCTACCAACAGGAATTTTACTCCCCCTTTGCTTGGAGGGAATGGTCCAACTATGTCCATTCCCCATTTATGGAATGGCCATGCTGAAGTTATGGGGACCAAATCATGTTTTGGACTTTTTGGTATTGGGGAGTGGATTTGGCAGGCATCGCATTTCTTCAATTGCTCGACGGTATCCCGATGCATTGAAGGCCAGAAGTATCCCAAGTTCATGAGTTTTGCAACCACCGACCTAGCTCCGAAATGAGCTCCACATATTCCTTCATGCACTTCTTTAACCAAATACTTGCTTTGTTCAGGGCCCACACACCTTAGCAATGGTGCAAGGTATCCTTTTTTATAGAGGATTTCTCCTTGCAACACATACTGTCTTGCTTTGATCTTTACCCTTTCAGCTTCTATTTGATCACTTGGTAGTTCGTTGTTTTGAAGGAACTTCTTTATGGGAGTCATCCAATTTGGATCTTCCTCGGTGACCACATCTTGTACTTCCAATTCGTCAATTGAACGAGCCTTCAACACTTCAACCAACACCTTTTTTGTGAGGTGGGCGAATGTGAGGGACGCTAACTTGCTTAAGGCGTCAGCCTTTTTGTTTTGGGATCTTGGAATCTGTTTGATGTTGCATGCCTGGAAGGTGTTCATTAATTCCTTTGATTTTTCTTTGTACCTTCTCATGTTGGGCTCTTTGGCGACATAGCTGTCATTGACTTGGCTTGATACTAGTAGCGAATCAGTGAACACTTCAAGCTTTTTGACTTTCATTTCTTTGGCTAGCCGGAGGCTAGCGATCAGTGCTTCGTATTCAGCCTCGTTATTAGTGGTCTGAAAGTTGAAACGAAGAGCATATGTGAATTCTAGCCCCTCAGGGTTGATTAGGATTACACCAGCTCCTGACCCTTCAACGCTTGAAGCCCCGTCGGTGAACAGTTTCCAGGCTTCAGGGTTGGAGGGTTCAGTGGTTGTGGTGTTTACTTCTTCAGTCTTTTGGCTTGGGACTTCTATTAGGAAGTCAGCCAAAACTTGAGCTTTGATTGTTTTTCGTGGGACATAGGTGATGTTATGTTCACCTAGTTCCACTGCCCATTTTGCCAATCTTCCTGAGTTTTCAGGCTTTTCAAGCACGTTCTTGACAGGTTGGTCAGTGACCACTTGTATAGGATGTGCTTGAAAGTCTCTTCTAAGCCTTCTGGCTGTTTGGACCAAGGCTAGGGCTAGTTTTTCAAGGGGAGGATATTTGGTTTCAGCTAGTTTTAAAGTTTTGCTGAAAAAATAGACGGGTACCTGAGCCTTGTCCCTTTCAATGGTGAGGACTGCACTGATGGCTTCGTCGGCAACTGAGAGGTACACCGATATGAGCTCCCCGGTTTCAGGTGCTGCAATATCTGGCAGTGAAGCAAGGTGCTGCTTCATTTGATTGAAAGCTTCCTCAGCCTCCTCGGTCCATCTGAAATCTTTCTTATCTGAACAATTCTTGAGCGTTTTGTAGAACGGTAGGGACCTTTCGGCCAGTTTTGAGGTAAAACGCTTCAAGGCTGCAAGCTTCCCATTCAAGCTTTCAACCTCCTTCTTGGTTCTTGGTGGTTTAGCTTCGAGAACAGCTTTCACTTTGTTGGGGTTGGCCTTGATGCTTTGTTTTCCAACAATATGACCCAGGAATTTTCCTTCATCAAATCCGAACGAACATTTTTCCGGGTTAAGCTTCATGTTGATCTTTCTAAGATTCTTGAAGGTTTCTTGGATGTCATCAAGCATCTGGTACTCCGTTTTGCTTTTGATTACCAGGTTATCGACATACGCTTCCATGTTTCTTCCAATTTGGCTTTCGAAGGCTTTATCAACGAGTCGTTGGTAAGTGGCTCCTGCGTTCTTGAGACCAAAAGGCATTTTTTGGTAACAGAAAATGCCCTTGTCTGTGTGGAAAGCCGTTTTTTCTTCATCCTCTTCTTTCATGAGGATCTGGTGATAGCCTTTGTATGCATCAAGGAAGCATTTGAACGGGTATCCCGTGAGGGAATCAACCTTAAGGTCAATTTCTGGGAGCGGGTAGCAATCTTTAGGACAAGCTTTGTTAAGATCCTTGAAATCTATACACATTCTCCAAGAGTTGTCGGGTTTCCGGACCATGACAGGATTAGCAATCCATGATTGATATTTAACCTCTCGAAGGATGCCAGCTGATACAAGCTTTTCAACCTCTTGGCAAGCTGCCAGGCTTCTTTCAGGTGCCAAACTTCTTTTCTTTTGAACCACTGGCTTGACATTCGGTGGTATTCTCAGCTCATGTTCAGCAATGCTTCGAGGGATCCCGGTCATGTCTTCGGGAGACCAGGCGAACACATCGCTGTGGTGTTTTAGCAGCTTTTCAAGGTATGAAAGAGTATCTTGAGAGAGGTTGGGATTGACCCTTATCCGCTGTTCGGGGTACTTAGGGTTGATGACTAACCCCTGCTTGTCTTTCTCGTCATTAGAACTTTCTCCTTCGATCAGGTAAGCTTCCTGAGAGGGTTGAAGGGTTGCAATCCCTCTCTCGGTTGGAAACTTGACAGTGCCATGGCCAACAGACACAGCCATGTAAAATGCACATTGTCCGGGCCTCCCTATGATTACATCGTAGTTGGAAGGGATGTTAATAACCACGAATGTTAGTGATCGGGTTCTTTCCTTTGATCCCTCTTTAAGACAAACATCAAGGGTTATTTGCCCCAAAGGCTTCAGGGTTATGTCAGCGATACCCTTTATGGAGGTCCCGGAGGGTTGAAGCCTTGAACGCTCCTCATTGCTTAGTTGATTGAAAAACTTCTCGAACATGATTTCAGTGGCTGCTCCCGTGTCTATGTATGCTTTGCATGTTTGTAAGGTACCCACGATGGCTTCAACCACAAGGGGACCAGGGAGCGGGTCCTTCCTTGTTGGGGGGAAGCAAACACACTGAAGTTCCCAATCCTCCAACCGTCGCTTCTTATAAGGGACCTTTTCGTCAGAACATACCATGTTTACTTCCTTCCCTTTGTTTTCGGCCATCTTGTCTCGAACTCCCTTGACCAAATGGGCAAGTTCCCCTGACTTGACAGCTTCTTCAATTCTCTTTTTCAGCTGGAAGCAATCGTTGGTGTGATGTCCCTTTTCTTCATGGAATTCACAGAACTGAGTGGAGTTCTCGTTTTTCCGACTTTTGGGAAGAGGCCTGGGAGGTCTGAAGTTTTGCTTGACCTCTTCCGTTGCCGGGATTTCTTGAGGGGTTTTGGTGAGAGGAGTGAAACTCATACTCTTATCCCTGCTTGGAGGGTTTCGCCCTTCAACCCTTCGAGGGTCTGAACCCTTTGAGCGTCTGTCGTAAGAATTGAAGTTTCCTCTCTTTCTGGCTGGGCTGCTGCTCCGCCAACCGGAACCCCTTTTCCTTTGTTCCTTGATATCAACAGCTTCTTCTCCTCGGATGTGAGCCTCAGCTCTTTCAAGGGCTTCTTCCAAGGTTTTGGGTAGAGATTTGTTGAAATCTCGTGTGAGATACTTGGAGGTTATGGCGTTCATAAAACCGGCAACCCTCATTTTCTCATCAGCCCCCACGTAGGTTAGCCCTTCTTTCTTGTACCGTTCAATGAATGCTCGTAGGCTTTCATCATCTCGTTGTTTTATTTGGAAGATTACAGTCGCGTCTTTAACGTATCTCCTTTGTTGGGAGAAGTTTGCCAGGAAGCCTCTGCTGAGATCATCAAAGCTTCGAATGCTTTGAGCAGGTAGGTCGTTGAACCAAATTCTAGCGGACCCAATGAGGGTTTGCATGAACATTAGGCAACATTCAGCATTCGACCATTTTTCTATTCGAGCAGCACCAGTAAAGATTTGAAGATGATCTTCGGGGTCTTCGGTCCCATCATACGTTTTGATGTGGGCAGGCATTTTGATTTTTGACTGGAAGTCATAATCAGCTATCTGTCTTGAAAAGCATGAAAGGTTGCTTGGCTTGTAAGGTTTAGCCAAGTCCTCTTCAGGTCTCGTGCCTCCGTTGTTATTATTGCCTTGGTTTCCCTGGGTGGCCAGCACTTGATTGATGAAGTGCTGCCAAGGGAAGTGGGCCATCATCTGAGACATCATATTGGGCACGAAATTGAAACCTTGAAGGCTTCCAGGACCAACCGAGCAATTTACCCCAAGAGGGGTGCTGACAACAGCACTTCGTGCTAAAGGGAGCACGGACAGGGCTTGCTCCCATGTGGTATTCAGAGAAGTGGGACAACTGGTCACCGGGGATTGTAGGAGTTGGTCGAGTGTTAACTCGTGTCCCAGAGGGGTACCACTAACAGTTGGTTGGGAAGAGAGAATGGGATGAACAGTGGGGTTCGTCACAGTGGACAGATAAGGGTGCAGGTTTGAAGGGTTGCTAGGACCGGCTTCACTTCTTGTAACGAAGGGTGGTAGAGGTGGTCCAGGAGATAACGTTGGCTCAGGCTCGTCGTAATCTAGACGAATCCTTACACCCTTTTCCCTTTCTCTGTTCACATGTTGGTTAAGAAGTGATCTCAGCTCAAGGAAGTTATGAGCGACCCCCTCGGGGGTAAGTTCAACGCGTGTCGGAGTGTCAGACACACCAACGTTGGGAGACGGAGCTCCAGATCTGGATGGGGTTGGTGTGTTAAAGGTGAGGAACTCGGGTGTACTCCCCGGAGTTGAAAAAGGCGTTGTTATTGTTGTGTGAGCTTGACCACTTCCCGGGGTAGAGGTGTTAGGGATCTGGTTGACCTCTCCCGGAGATCCACTTTCTGACATAGTGGTTTGGAATGGAAGGAGCTACACGTACCAGGTCTCTTTTGAGGAGAAACAGCGGCGTAGCCCCACGGTGGGCGCCAACTTGTTGATGCAACAAACACGGGACCAAGGATGGTAGCTGGACTGGTCAGGCAAAAGGGCTGAAAGGTTTGATTTTGCCTAACGCAGGTCGCGGGGTCCCTCCACGTTTGCAAAACGTGGAAGGAGGTTCACTAGTATATTTGAGTTATTTGCTTTGAAGTTCTTTCTCCAAGATTGACTCGGATCAAGAAAAGAAAGCAAATAGAATGAATGAGATGAATCTGATGAAGAGTTATTTGGAAGTGACAAGAACTCTTTAAATGACAAGAGATTAAGGAATCTCTCTACTTTTTGGAATGTCCTTGAAGTGTTATTGAGCTGTCTTCTTATAGTGGAAGATACTTCTCGAAATGGTATGGACTATACTAGTGAGACCTGTTTGCTTATGGAGGGTTTCCCCTTTTGGGGTTCAAGGCTTTGGACCCCTGGTTAATAGGGTGTGCCTGTACAGACCTGCTCTGACTTTGTGAGTTGGTGAGCGTGAGTTGGTGAGATGAGTTGGTGGACATGACTAGTTACTGTTCCTCGATTTACTCATTATGCAGCTTTTCATCCGATGAACCTTTCAACCTTTTAAGCTCTTTGCATATTAATGGTTTTATTTGTCTTTGGGCTACCCCCGTCGTCAACGCTAATTCATGACTATATCAGATCTTATAATCATTAGTCATGACCAAGTAATTAAGCTCATTTGGAGACATTTTAAAACAATGCATATTCGGTACAAATATGTAAATATAATATACTTCATGCGTGTGACTCATGAATATTTTAATGCTTGTACAACCTTATATAAAATTAATAAATCTTATAATAGTCGTACAATCTTGTATAAAAAATTACAATTTCAATACATCTTTGACGTCAGTTTGCTAACGGGTAATATAAGATTTTCGAATTGTGATAACTATAACATATTTTCACCGTTAATTAATAAGTTTTTTTTAATTGTACGTATAATTAATTAATGCAAACATAATAAACTAAAGCGGCAGAGAATATTTTTCTCAGAAGGCGATATATATGTGCTTTGGCTTATGCATCCATAATTGATGGTTTCTCTAGTTGGTTCAATAATTGTTTGGTGTTTGAGGTTGGAAGCTTATAGCAGCAATTCATGCCACTCCATGATTGGCTTTGCCATGCAGTCCTTATTTCAAGTGGGTCATAATTGTGACGAATGGATAGCTAAAGAGGTTACAATTGTCAGGTACTTGTTGAATCATAACAACCGAGCCATGTGAAAGTAGGTGACCAGCCATTTTGTGTCGGGTACTTTTGTCTCTCTGATTAACAGTTTGATTTTCAACTAGCTATTAGTTGCGAACCTTGAAGCAACGGTAGGTTCGAGTCATGAAAACAGCCTCTTGCAAAAGTTTAGGGTAAAGATGAAACTTGGACCGACACCCCTGAAGGGGTTAAGAATAGTACCAGTGATACCTTCGTCGTGAACACTTTGAATTCGTTACTATTGGTTGATTAAGGGTGTACATATTCAGACACCTTATTCCCTAAATCCACACCCTTCTAGACGCCTCGTATAGCCCTATACGAGGCGTATAGGTTTGCTTTTCCCGACCAGCTTCTGCACCTCGTACAACGTCACATCAGTCAACTTATACGGGGAGTCTAGCCCTGTACGAGGGGTCAATACGAAGGTACTTAGACGCCTCGTATAGGTCTATACGAGGCGTCTTGGACTGACCGATTTGACTATGATGAGACTATGCCCGACATGACTTAAAGGTATACGGGGAGTAAAGACCTATACGAGGCGTCTTTAGCTCACATAAAATGCAACCTACAGTGCGTTCTTGGTCTACATCCGAGCATTCAACAAACAAACACTCACATTCTGTTTCTTCTTTTATTTGTCTTTGCGTTATTATCATCCCGGAGTGTTGAAATGTCATCATATTGGGACGGCAACTATATCTTCGGGCAGTATTCTAGCGAAAAGTGGGGGCACGAAAGCGTTCCGGTAACAGTTATTAGCGTAAATGTTTTAATTACTTGTTGTTTTAGTTTATTATTTACTAATGATGATACGGTTGTCTATTTTGGAGGAGTCTGGCGTTCCCGATTCTAATGAGCAAGAGGAGGTTGTGTCTAGTATACAAGGAAAACAAAACAGCCCGTTTCTAGATTTGAACAAGCATCCTCCTGTTGATGAAACAGCCCCTGTAGATGACTCATACCATGCTAGTGGATACGGAGGAGACGGTGGATACGGAGGAGACGGTGGATACGGAGGAGACGGTGGATACGGAGGACACGGTGGATACGGAGGAGACCGTGGATACGGAGGAGACGGTGGATACGGAGGAGACCGTGGATACGGAGGAGACGGTGGATACGGAGGAGACAGTGGATATGGTGGATACGATGGATACGGGGGATACGGTGGATACGGAGGAGACGGTGATCATCAGCAATTCATTTCCCCGGGCACTCCTTACATTCATCAAAACAATTCGGACGTTGGAGGATATGGTGGTTATGGTGGATATGGTAGATATGGTGGTGAAGCACCTCCCATTCTGGACAGTCTGTACTTAAAAAAGACGGTATAAATTACTATTTTATTATTAATATTTTTATTATTTTTATTATTATTATTATTATTATTATTATTATATTATTATTATTATTATTAATATTGTCGATGTTACAGGTTTTCAACTCCTTAGATGAACTAAAGAAACGGATACAAGAAATAGCAAATGCGGATGGTTTCGTTATTGTCACCCGTCGATCAAAGAAAATCGGGGGACGAACCGGGAGGGTATGGCTTGAATGTGATCGTGGTGGTGAGCACCAGAGTACAGCAACACTTAGAAAAGCTGGAAGCAAAAAAACCGGTTGCCCGTTTTACCTGCTGGCTGTCCGAAACCACCCGTATGAAACCTGGGAGATAAAAGACGGAACAATTGAACATAACCACGAACTTTATGAGGACCTGTCGGCCCACGCGTTTGTGCGAAGGTTTACTCCAAGCGAAATGAAACTGATCGAGCAGCTGACAGCTCAAAACATGGAGCCGCGCAAAATATTTCAAACGATAAGGAAGCAGGACCCCGACAGGTTTCATGTTCAGAAAGACGTTCAAAACGTTGTAGCGAAGATTAGAGCCGAACAAAGACAAGGATTGACTCCCATGCAGTCACTAGAAAATGTGCTGATAAACAACGACTTTATTTACGAGACACGGGAAGAACCCGGAACAGAGATCGTAACAGAGATCTTCTTTCTTCATCAGGACTCGAGAGTCATGTGGCGTGCATTCCCCCACGTCATGATGATCGATGCAACGTACAAGACAAACATATACAATATGCCCTTTATCCAGATTGTTGGTATGACGCCTACCAACAAATCGTTTATTATCGCGCATGCCGTTGTTAGTAAAGAACGGGGTGATAACTTTGTGTGGGTGCTTGAGAGGGTTAAGTCAATGTTGGATGAATGTATGGAGCCACGTGTGATTTTAACGGATAGAGACCTAGCCCTTATGGGCGCGTGTCTTAAAGTATTTCCAGACGCCTCCAGGCTTCTTTGCAGGTGGCACATACAACAGAATGTTATGAAGCACTGCAAGGGTGCCTTCACAGACGACGACTGGAAGAAATTTATGTCATTCTGGGGGACATTGATTGAGTCTCCATCCATACCCATCTACGACTACCACTTGCGCAACATGCGAAAGCGACTTGTGGAGTGCAAACGTTCTAGTAAGTTTTTCTAATAACATACGACTCACCTATGCAAATTTTATTAAATTATTTTTACTTTTTAGGAGTCTTCAAATACGTGTATTGTTGATGCAACAAATACGGGACCAAGGATGGTAGCTGGGCTGGTCAGGCAAAAGGGTTGAAGGGTTCAACTTTGCCTAACGCAGGTCGCGGGGTCCCTCCACGTTTGCAAAACGTGGAAGGAGGTTCACTAGTATGTTTGGATTATTTGCTTTGAAGTTCTTTCTCCAAGGCCGGCTCGGATCCAGAAAAGAAAGCAAATAGAATGAATGAGGTGAATTTGATGAAGAGTTATTTCGAATGACAAAGAACTCTTTGAATGACCAGAGATTAAGGAATCTCTCTGCCTTTTCGGAATGTCTTTGAAGTGTTTATGAGCTGTCTTCTTATAGTGGAAGACACCTCCCGAAATGGTATGGACTATACTAGCGAGACCTGTTTGCTTATGGAGGGTTTCCCCTTTTGGGGTTGAAGGCTTTGGACCCCTGGTTAATAGAGTGTGCTTGTGCAGACCTGCTCTGACTTTGTGGGTTGGTGAGCGTGAGTTGGTGGGACGAGCTGTTTGGACATGACTAGTTACTGTTTCTCGATTCCCTCAATTTACAGCTTTTCATCCGATGAACCTTTCAACCTTTTAAGCTCTTTGCATATTGATCATTTTGTTTATCCTTGGGCTACCCCCGTCGTCAGCCCCCCAAGTCAGAGGTTTTTGGGGCAGTACACTCAAAGACTTCTGACTTTTATGCATGTCTTTTAAAGGCTTGAAAGGTTCGTTGCATGGAGGCTTGAAAGGTTTGAGGTAGTTACTTTTTTGAAATTTGAATTTGAAACGATTTGACAGTTGATTTGATTGACATGTGTCAGGCGGCGGATTGGCAGAGATTATTTATTTACCTTTAATACCCCTACTTTACTTTCATATTTATTTTAACAGTTGCAAACTTTCTTCATTTTCCTTACAATCGTTCACAGTTTTTCCTTCCTCAGGTTAGTTTTTCTTCTCCATTTTCACTTTTACTTTGTTCTATCATGGGTGCCCTTAAGGATTTAGCGAGGTCATTCTCTCGGATGACCCAAGAGGAGGTAGACCTATTTTGCCTTGAATATGGTATTGATAAAAAGTTTAATCCAACCGCCCCTTCTTGTGATGTTTCTATTGACAAACCGATTCCAGGTTCGATTGCTTTGTATTGTCGCCATTTTCAATGGTCCAATCTTCGTTACCCTTTCTCGCTTTTTGTTCTAAACTTGCTTGAGTATTACCGAGTATCTTTTGGGCAAGTTCATCCAAAAGGAATGGCTAGGGTTTTGCACTTTGAAGTGCTCTGTCGTGCTCTTGGCTATGATCCATCTCTGTTGCTTTTCCGGAGGTTTTTTCGTTTAGCCAAAAATGGCGATTGGTTTACTTTTGAAGCGACAAAGGTTGATACTTGCCTTGTTTCATCAATGGTTACAACCCTTGGGTCCTGGAAGGATCAATTTTTCTGGGTTTCTGATTCTATTATTCCTTTTAAAATGATATGGAGGCGTCCGGATGCTGTTCTCAATGATCCGGAACCTTCTGAGTCTGATTTGAACGATGCCTTTCTTTCAGCCATTCGGGGGTGCCCTTCGAGGGTTCGTCCCTTTCCCGAACATTTGTTAGTGCTTTTAGGGGTTAGTAATATTTGGGCAAAAGCCGATCGGGATCCGGTGTTAATGAGAAATGGCGTTGGTATGAATTTTCCCCTTTTATGCCTTTTTACTTTACTTTGTTTGTGACTTATTTTTCTTTGTTTGTTTTTTGGCAGTTATGTCTGCTTTGGACTTCATCAAGAGTGACGATACGTCCGATGTTGTTTTTGAAGATGCTCCAACTGTTCCGGGTGAGAATGTTGTGGTGAGAACCTCTGAGCAAAGGTTTGAGGGCACGGGTTATGCTAATGTTGCCAATGTTAAGGGTTTTACCAAGTCTACTGCCCCTAAATCTTCAAGTCGCCGATCTTCTCGTCGTTTGCTGAAAGCTGGGCCTCAATCCACTTCCACTGAGCCAGTGGATTTGACTGATGATATTGAGGTTTCAGAGGATCAGGTTGAAGCGGGTGTTGAACAAGATAAGGAGTTGGTTGTTCATGGCAAGAAGGTTCGAGGTAAGAAGGTTACCCCTGTTCAAGAATCATCAAGCAGGGACGCTGGAGGGTTGGATCCTGAAGGTGTTTATGTGCCTGCTTGGCAAGTGAAGAATGATGATACTTTCAAGGATGCTGCCGTCTGTGAGGATGCTCTTAGTCATCTTGCTCCTCCCTCTGTTCGTGAAACCATTGCTGAGATGGACGATGACTTTATGTTATCTCGCATGGTTCTAACTACTTGCAACCTTGCTGCCATGCTTCCTCAAGGGATTACACGCTTTCGCCAAAGGATGCGGGAGTATGAGGATTTTTCTAAGAAGAAGGACAAAATGAAATCCTCCCTAGCATCGATGAAGAAGGAAGTGGCCGGGTTTGCAGAGAAGGAGGCGGCGTGGAAGAAAGAGGTTGATGATCTGAAGAAGATGCATGCCATTGAGATGGGTGACCTGAGGAAGAGCTTTGAAGCAAATTTGTTGAAGCTGAAGGCTGATCGAGAGGCCTTGTCTGTCCAGCAGCAGGCTTTTCGTGAAGAAAAGGAAGGGTTGAAAGTTTCAGTTGGTCAGGTGACTGCTGACAATCAATGGTTGATCGAGCATGGTTTCCAGCAGGTGGTTACTTACCTTTTGCATTCCAAGGAATTTAACTCTGCCCTTGGTGATGTTTACACGAAGCTGCTGAACCTGGGGAAGCATCAAGGCCTTACTGCTGGCTATAAACTTCATGAATCTGGACAACCTTTGGAGAAGTCCCCCATGTTTCGCCCCGAGGCTTCTGATATCTTCAAGGCTTCTGTTGAGCAGATGGAGAGGCTAACCTACCCTTACATTCATGAGGTATCCTCTTGCTCTGGTAAGCCTTTGTCTGTTTTACAGGGATTGAAGCCTGAGGGGTTGAATGAGAAGGTTTGTGCTGAGGTTTTGGGTTCTTTGTCGAGGAAGAGGTCTTACTCTGGGGACAGTGATGATACCCTTTCGAGTCTGCCTGAAACCTCAAAGGATGCTGGTTTGGAAACCTCTGCTGTTGGTGGTGAAGAAGGTGCCAAGATGAAGAAGACTAAGAAAGCCAAAAAGTCGAAGGGTGAAGGTTCTAGGCCCTCTGATAACTGACATTTATTCGTAGCTTTCTTAGCAAACACTATAATGTTTTGTAATGTTTTAAACAATGTTTAGGTTTTGGGAACCCTTAAGGTTCCTATGGTTGGTTAGGCCTATATGGCCGTTGAACACTAGTTTAATTTGCAAGCCACTAGGGCTTGCTTTGACTATCTTATGAAGGTCTTTTATGGCCTTTCTAACTATGACATGATGGTTATCGTTGATGTTTTTGTTGGTTCCATTTGCTTGGTTTTGTTTTGTGGGGTTTCAACCCTTCAAGCTTTTTGTACAGTTGCTGATGGGTTGAAGCCTTTAACCTTTTAAGCTCAGTACCTGTTGGTTATATGTTTGGTTGATAGGTTTGTTTGTTTTTATTTTCTTGCCTTGTCTTTGTTTACTTTGTCTTTATGTTTTTTACACTTTAAAGGGTTCAGTGCTGCAGTCACTTTGCCTTAGTGTTTATCATCAAGACGTAGTATCTATCCTTTTCTTTATTTCGTTGTAATTTGTTTGGTTTCGTAAGTCTGTTTATTGAGTACATTTTTTAGACTTAAGGAACGATTGGTGTAGGCTGTTCAAACCTGTCTATGAGACATTATTGTTTTTCTTTGATAAGTCTCATGGAGTTGTATTGATTTAGGAACTCACCCCTTATATAGGTCCATTCAACCCTTGAACCTATTGAGCGATTTGGCCTGGGAGCTCATCCCCTTACATGGCCCTTGCCATGGAGTTTTTTGCTAGGTTCTCAACCTGATATTAGGATAGAAAGACAAGTTTGATAAAGTAACTTCATTCATTCAAGCAACATTTGCTTTTACAAAAGGTTTTTGTTTTGCTACAAACCAAACTTTCTAAACATAGAACTTTCTTAAAGTTTTTCCGTTCCAGTGCCTTGGGAGCCTTTTGCCTTCTAGATCTCCCAGCTTGTAGGATCCTCCTTTGTGTGCTTCGAGGATGGTGTATGGACCTTCCCATTTCGGTCCTAGTTTTCCCTGATTTTCTTTTTTGCTTGCTTCGTTGTTTCTGAGGACAAGATCCCCTGGCTTGAATCGTTCGTTCTTGACCTTCTTGTTGTAATAGCTTTCCATCCTTTGCTTGTATTTGGCTTCTTGTATTGCTGCTTGATCCCGGGCCTCTTCTAAGAGTTGTAAGTTCAACATGGTCTCTTGTGTGTTTACCTCGGGATCCATGTTGACAATTCGTTGGGTTACAACTCCTATTTCAGCGGGGATTACGGCTTCGGATCCGAATACCAAGCTATAAGGTGTTTTTCTGTGACTTGCTTTTTCTGTTGTTCTGATTGCCCATAAAACGCTAGGCAATTCTTCCAGCCAATTACTTTCGTATCTCCCCAATCTTGTTTTGATGCCTTCCACTATGCTTCTGTTGGTCCTTTCAACCTGACCGTTTGACTGCGGGTAAGCCACTGAGCTGAAGATTTGGTTGATCCTGTACTCCTTGCACCAAAGGCTGAAGGGTTTCTCAGCGAATTGTTTCCCATTATCGGTGACGATTACCCCTGGCAGCCCATAGCGGCATATGATATTCTCCCATACAAAGTCTATGATTTGCTTTCCTGTGATCTTGGCAAGGGGTTTGACCTCTGGCCATTTGCTGAAGTAATCAATTGCTACCAACAGGAATTTTACTCCCCCTTTGCTTGGAGGGAATGGTCCAACAATGTCCATTCCCCATTTATGGAATGGCCATGCTGAAGTTATGGGGACCAAGTCATGTTTTTCACTTTTTGGTATTGGGGAGTGGATTTGGCAGGCATCGCATTTCTTCAATTGCTCGACGGTGTCCCGATGCATTGAAGGCCAGAAATATCCCAAGTTCATGAGTTTTGCAACCACCGACCTAGCTCCGAAATGAGCTCCACATATTCCTTCATGCACTTCTTTAACCAAATACTTGCTTTGTTCAGGGCCCACACACCTTAGCAATGGTGCAAGGTATCCTTTTTTATAGAGGATTTCTCCTTGCAACACATACTGTCTTGCTTTGATCTTTACCCTTTCAGCTTCTATTTGATCGCTGGGTAGTTCGTTGTTTTGAAGGAATTTCTTTATGGGAGTCATCCAATTTGGATCTTCCTCGGTGACCACATCTTGTACTTCCAATTCGTCAATTGAACGAGCCTTCAACACTTCAACCAACACCTTTTTTGTGAGGTGGGCGAATGTGAGGGACGCTAACTTGCTTAAGGCGTCAGCCTTTTTGTTTTGGGATCTTGGAATCTGTTTGATGTTGCATGCCTGGAAGGTGTTCATTAATTCCTTCGATTTTTCTTTGTACCTTCTCATGTTGGGCTCCTTGGCGACATAGCTGTCATTGACTTGGCTTGATACTAGTAGCGAATCAGTGAACACTTCAAGCTTTTTGACTTTCATTTCTTTGGCTAGCCGGAGGCCAGCGATCAGTGCTTCGTATTCAGCCTCGTTATTAGTGGTCTGAAAGTTGAAACGAAGAGCATATGTGAATTCTAGCCCCTCAGGGTTGATTAGGATTACACCAGCTCCTGACCCTTCAACGCTTGAGGCCCCGTCGGTGAACAGTTTCCAGGCTTCAGGGTTGGAGGGTTCAGTGGTCGTGGTGTTTACTTCTTCAGTCTTTTGGCTTGGGACTTCTACTAGAAAGTCAGCCAAAACCTGAGCTTTGATTGCTTTTCGTGGGACGTAGGTGATGTTATGTTCACCTAGTTCCACTGCCCATTTTGCCAATCTACCTGAGTTTTCAGGCTTTTCAAGCACGTTCTTGACAGGTTGGTCAGTGACCACTTGTATAGGATGTGCTTGAAAGTATCTTCTAAGCCTTCTGGCTGTTTGGACCAAGGCTAGGGCTAGTTTTTCAAGGGGAGGATATTTGGTTTCAGCTAGTTTTAAAGTTTTGCTGAAAAAATAGACGGGTACCTGAGCCTTGTCCCTTTCAATGGTGAGGACTGCACTGATGGCTTCGTCGGCGACTGAGAGGTACACCGAT
The DNA here is from genome assembly GCF_002127325.2 of Helianthus annuus. Lineage (NCBI taxonomy): Eukaryota > Viridiplantae > Streptophyta > Magnoliopsida > Asterales > Asteraceae > Helianthus > Helianthus annuus. Next base: position 64,098,833 of record NC_035447.2, read on the forward strand.
ATGAGCTCCCCAGTTTCTGGTGCTGCAATATCTGGCAGTGAAGCAAGGTGCTGCTTCATTTGATTGAAAGCTTCCTCAGCCTCATCGGTCCATCTGAAATCTTTCTTATCTGAACAATTCTTGAGCGTTTTGTAGAATGGTAGAGACCTTTCGGCCAGTTTTGAGGTAAAACGCTTCAAGGCTGCAAGCTTCCCGTTCAAGCTTTCAACCTCCTTCTTGGTTCTTGGTGGTTTAGCTTCGAGAACAGCTTTTACTTTGTTGGGGTTGGCCTTGATGCTTTGCTTTCCAACAATATGACCCAGGAATTTTCCTTCATCAAATCCGAACGAACATTTTTCCGGGTTAAGCTTCATGTTGATTTTTCTAAGATTCTTGAAGGTTTCTTGGATGTCATCAAGCATCTGGTATTCCGTTTTGCTTTTGATCACCAGGTCATCGACATACGCTTCCATGTTTCTTCCAATTTGGCTTTCGAAGGCTTTATCAACAAGTCGTTGGTAAGTGGCTCCCGCGTTCTTGAGGCCAAAAGGCATCTTTTGGTAACAGAAAATGCCCTTGTCTGTGTGGAAAGCTGTTTTTTCTTCATACTCTTCTTTCATGAGGATCTGGTGATAGCCTTTGTATGCATCAAGAAAGCATTTGAACGGGTATCCCGTGAGGGAATCAACCTTAAGGTCAATTTCTGGAAGCGGGTAGCAATCTTTAGGACAAGCTTTGTTAAGATCCTTGAAATCTATACACATTCTCCAAGAGTTGTCGGGTTTCCGGACCATGACAGGATTAGCAATCCATGATTGATACTTAACCTCTCGGAGAATGCCAGCTGATACAAGCTTTTCAACCTCTTGGCAAGCTGCCAGGCTTCTTTCAGGTGCCAAACTTCTTTTCTTTTGAACCACTGGCTTGACATTCGGTGGTATTCTTAGCTCATGTTCAGCAATGCTTCGAGGGATCCCGGTCATGTCTTCGGGAGACCAGGCGAACACATCGCTGTGATGTTTTAGCAGCTTTTCAAGGTATGAAAGAGTATCTTGAGAGAGGTTGGGATTGACCCTTATCCGCTGTTCGGGGTACTTAGGGTTGATGACTAACCCCTGCTTGTCTTTCTCGTCATTAGAACTCTCTCCTTCGATCAGGTAAGCTTCCTGAGAGGGTTGAAGGGTTGCAATTCCTCTCTCAGTGGGAAACTTGACGGTGCCATGGCCAACAGATACAGCCATGTAAAATGCACATTGTCCGGGCCTCCCTATGATTACGTCGTAATTGGAAGGGATGTTGATAACCACGAAGGTTAATGATCGGGTTCTTTCCTTTGATCCCTCCTTAAGACAGACATCAAGGGTTATTTGCCCCAAAGGCTTCAGGGTTATGTCAGCGATACCCTTTATGGAGGTCCCGGAGGGTTGAAGCCTTGAACGCTCCTCGTTGCTTAGTTGATTGAAAAACTTCTCGAACATGATTTCAGTGGCTGCTCCCGTGTCTATGTATGCTTTGCATGTTTGTAAGGTACCCACGATGGCTTCAACCACAAGGGGACCAGGGAGCGGGTCCTTCCTTGTTGGGGGGAAGCAGACACACTGAAGCTCCCAATCCTCTAACCGTCGCTTCTTGTAAGGGACCTTTTCGTCAGAACATACCATGTTTACTTCCTTCCCTTTGTTTTCAGCCATCTTGTCTCGAACTCCCTTGACCAAGTGAGCGAGTTCTCCTGACTTGACAGCTTCTTCAATTCTCTTTTTCAGCTGGAAGCAATCGTTGGTGTGATGTCCCTTTTCTTCATGGAATTCACAGAACTGAGTGGAGTTCTCGTTTTTCCGACTTTTGGGAAGAGGTCTGGGAGGTCTGAAGTTTTGCTTGACCTCTTCCGTTGCCAGGATTTCTTGAGGGGTTTTGGTGAGAGGAGTGAAACTCATACTCTTATCTCTGCTTGGAGGGTTTCGCCCTTCAACCCTTCGAGGGTCTGAACCCTTTGAGCGCCTGTCGTAAGAGTTAAAGTTTCCTCTCTTTCTGGCTGGGCTGCTGCTTCGCCAACCGGAACCCCTTTTTCTTTGTTCTTTGATATCAACAGCTTCCTCTCCTCGGATGTGAGCCTCGGCTCTTTCAAGGGCTTCTTCCAAGGTTTTGGGTAGAGATTTGTTGAAATCTCGTGTGAGATACTTAGAGGTTATGGCGTTCATAAAACCGGCAACCCTCATTTTCTCATCAGCCCCCACGTAGGTTAGCCCTTCTTTCTTGTACCGTTCAATGAATGCTCGTAGGCTTTCATCATCTCGTTGTTTTATCTGGAAGATCACTGTCGCGTCTTTAACGTATCTCCTTTGTTGGGAGAAGTTTGCTAGGAAGCCTCTGCTGAGATCGTCGAAGCTTCGAATGCTTTGAGCTGGTAGGTCGTTGAACCAGATTCTAGCGGACCCAACAAGAGTCTGCATAAACATTAGGCAGCATTCAGCGTTCGTCCATTTTTCTATTCGAGCAGCGCCAGTGAAGATCTGAAGATGATCTTCGGGATCTTCAGTCCCATCATACGTTCTGATGTGAGCTGGCATCTTGATTTTAGACTGAAAATCATAATCAGCTATCTGTCTAGAAAAGCATGAAAGGTTACTTGGCTTGTAAGGTTTAGCCAGGTCTTCTTCATGTCTTGTACCTACGTTGTTGTTGTTGCCAGGGTTTCCCTGGGTGGCAAGCACCTGATTGATGAAGTGTTGCCAGGGGAAGTTGGCCATCATTTGAGACATCATGTTGGGTATGAAATTGAAACCTTGAAGGCTTCCCGGCCCAACTGAGCAACTTACCCCAAGGGGGGTGCTGGCCACAGCACTTCGTGCTAAAGGGAGCACGGATAGGGCTTGCTCCCATG